>NC_057808.1:208948714-209148224 GCF_018294505.1 Triticum aestivum
GCACTCCCCACCTCGCGTAGATGCCCCCCAGCCCCTCCGCTTGCTCGATAGCCCGCCGTAGCCTCGTTTCCGTCGGGCACCCGTGCGCGCCGCCGCCTCCGCCGCTCGCCGGCGCCGATTCCGGCCAAGTCCGGCGAAGCCCCGGCCACCCCTAGATGCGGCGCTGCGAGCCCTTTCGAATGGGTCTAGCCCCGCTCCTCCCCGAGCCCCGTAGCGCGATTCCGGCCAACTCCGGCGAGGGGCCGCCGCTGTTTTGGTCGCCGGAGTTGCTCCGGCGCCGGCCGCCGACGTGGCTGGCCTGGCCCCCCCCAGTGCCACTGCCAGTGGGCCCGTGGGCCCCGTTGACTGGGTCCACCCAGTCAACGTGCTGACTGGGCAGGCCCAGCCACTGACATGCGGGCCCCGCCGCAAAAAAAGAAAAGGAAAATGTTTTATAAATAAAAATAATTAATTAATCTAATCACTCACTGACAGGTGGGCCCAGTAGTTAATTAACTAAAAATTAATTAGTTTAATCTTCTGTTAACCCACTGTCTATGACAGGTGGGTCCCCCGTGTCAGTTTTGACCAGTCAACCGGACTGTTGACCGCTGACGTCACTCATACGTCATGCTGACGTCATATCCCTTTTCTGTTAATTAAATAATTCCAGAAATTCAAATAATCTTTGAAAATTCATATCTTTTAAACCGTAACTCGGATGAAAATGTTTTCTATATGAAAGTTGCTCAAAACGACGAGACAAATCCGAATACGCAGTTCGTTCGTCCACCACACCTCCCTAACCTATCGAACTAGCAACTTTCCCCCTCCGGTCCGTCTATCCGAAAACGCGAAACATCGGGAATACCTCCCGGATGTTCCCCCCCTTCGCCGGTACCACCTACTGTCGCGTTAGGACACACCTAGCACCGTTCATTGTCATGTCACGCATCGTCATGCTTATGTTTGCATTGTATTTACTGTTTCTTCCCCCTCTTCTCTCCGGTAGACTACGAGACCAACACTGCTGCTGCCCAGTTCGACTACGGAGTCGACGACCCCTCCTACTTGCCAGAGCAACCAGGCAAGCCCCCCCCTTGATCATCAGATATCGCCTATTCTTCTCTATACTGCTTGCATTAGAGTAGTGTAGCATGTTACTGCTTTTCGATATCCTATCCTAATGCATAGCCTATCCTTGCTACTACTGTTGATACCTTTACCTGCAATCCTACATGCTTAGTATAGGATGCTAGATTTCCATCAGTGGCCCTACATTCTTGTCCGTCTGCTGTGCTATACTATCGGGCCGTGATCACCTGGGCGGTGATCACGGGTATATACTTATATACTACATACATGACACATGAGATGACTAAAGTCGGGTCGGCTCGTAGGAGTACCCGCAAGTGGATCTTTGTGGCGGAGCGACAGGGCAGGTTGAGACCGCCTAGGTGAGAGGTGGGCCTGGCCCTGGTCGGCGTTCGCGGATACTTAACACGCTTAACGAGATCTTGGTATTTGATCTGAGTCTGGCCATTTGGTCTATACGCACTAACCATCTACGCGGGAGTAGTTATGGGTATCCCGGCGTCGTGGTATCAGCCGAAGCCTTCTTGACGTCAGCGACTGAGTGGCGCGCGCCGGATTGGACTGGAACGCCACTAGGCTAGGTCTGCTTCCGGCCGCGTACGCAACGTGCAGGTGTGCATAGGGCGATGGGCCCAGACCCCTGCGCTCTCCTTCCTCGTTCCTCTCCTTCCTTCAGCAAAAAAAACTCTTCGTCGGGCAGTGTCCCCTCCTTCCTACCTATACTCTCACTCCCAATTCTGCATGAAACTATAGATTTTTTACATGATTTTCGCAAATGAATGCAGGTTATGTAACTCGATCGATTGGACCTAGGTTCACTTGGTTGGTTGATTTTTCTACATTGGAAGGTGTGGCGCTGCTTTCACCTTCATTGATTTGTTGCCTAACGGTACTATACTTGAATGCTAACTTTCTTGGAATTGTTATGTTTGAGTGTCAGCATTTGGAATTGCTCAAGGAGCTAATGGTTATAGTGTGAGATTATTTGCTCTGGTCCGATATTGTTTCACACAGCACAGAGTTCAATATGAGTAGCAATGTTCTTTTCAGCTTTTGTATTGTAAATAAAGTAGGATATTGTGCATGATAGGGATCATGGTATACACCCCATATCAAACTTACATGCACCCTGCTCTTATGGCAACATCAGTGGATTTCTCGCGGTCAGGGAGAAAAAGGGTAGGGTGATCTTGCCAGCATGCTCACTTCGGGAGACAGATGCAAGTGAGGAAGATATGAGGGTTGCACGTCCTGTTTTTCTACTTCCTCCCGACTTCAGTCACACATGTGTTTTTCTAAGGTGTTTACTGCACCACGAGGATGGCGCAGATTATAGTCTTCACTTTTGGCTAGAGAATGTACTTTGATTACTGATTATCAAATATTGGTTTAAGATGTACATTTCCAGCCTCGCTTTCCTACGCAGGCTAGGAAGAGTATTAGGTCTTTTTTCATAATTTCTGATTTGATGTGGCTACGTTGATTCCTTGCAGTGAGTTATGTTCAAAGATACGCTCCTATTCAATCAGGATTGAAATTGACATAGTAATTCTTCAGATATGTGCAGCTTACTGGTAAGCCAAAAGAGACGATGGTAATAGTTACAGTATCTGCACAATTATCTGAATGTTTTAATCATTGAATCTGAAGCTATTTCAAGTCTATTTTTTTATTTTTTTATTTTGTATGGTTATCTCATGTCCAGATGATTATCAAACAAATCCCAACCATTTACTTTTTGTGATGTTGGATATATAGCAATGATGCATCAAGAATAGCAAGCTTTGTATTTTCGGTACTGCCTTCTGGAAAAAGAAAATGTCCGCAGAGTTTTGTACTTTAGGTCGTATGGTCTGCTTGCATTTATGTCAGAACCATCCCATCCCTCCTGTAACATTAAAAAATAGTATAACAAAGCGACCTACGACCCCTCTCAGCGATTTAACTCATGTACCCGTCCGATCAAACGTACGAACGCATTAGATCATTCTATCATCTGGCGGCATCCATGGACCTCGTTTGCCTCGTCAGGCCGTGCGAGCCGGCCGGGCCAACTTTAAAAGGGCCGCTGCTCCGCTGGTCAATTTTGGAGCCTTCTCATGAACTGGGCCGCATGGTCGCGAGGGGGACAAATGAGGCGCAAATTGTTTTATCCTGCAAGTGATCGGGCCTTTATATTAAGCCCAGTTCCTTTCTAACCAATCGAACCAGGCTCGATATGCTCGCAAGGCGGAGCGACGACGACAGGTTGGGGGAGGCGGAGTGGCGGCGTGGGGAAGGCCATGATGGCGCCGCAACCGTTTCTTCAAAGGTTCAAGCTTAATGGCGCAGAAGGTGGCCGACCTTGCGTTTCCTCTGCTTCTAGCTCTAATGGATGGCAGTTTCTGCCTACAAGTACTCTCCTCCACTCGCATCATCATCCTTTTCTTTTGTGCGGTATCCATGTTGCTCTTGATAGGTATTGCTTAGCCCATTGCAATAACTAAATTTATCTTTAAATACATTTTTTCTGATCAAATGGCATCCCTGCTATTTGCACAGAACCTTAAAAGAAGAAGTATCTTTTTACTGCTGCTTCAGGTTATGCTTGGTTGTGGGCCTTTTTGTGCAATCTGGACGATTTTTAGCAGGTCTCAATTTAATATGATGGTAAAAACTTTTCTAATTGCAACAGTGATGACAAATATATTTTACTTGAAGCTCGAGAAACTAAATTTGATAGCTCTCTCAGGTGAGCCTACCATTCCATCACATGGAAACAAATATATATATTGCCTTGCACAAGCTTCATTTTATGCTTTATAATGGAGTAACTGTCCATATTTGAAACAGCCAACATTTTGAACTACTGAATGCTGCATTCTTTGTTGATGGCATAAAAACAGAACACTTGTTTTATTTAATTTAGCTGAAGCAATGCCAACTGTGCTGGAAAAGCCATTGGATCTATTGAGTACTCAATGTAACGGAAATGCTAATCAGCTTGCTATCTTGCAAACACATATTTCTTCTGTTTAAAAGTCATTTATACAGCAATTTTTCATTGGCATATGATCCTCCCCCCCCATTGCTTTGTTCAAACGAACTAATCTTGACGCAGAGGACGCAAACCACATGTAGAGGGAGAGAGGAGTTCCTCATGGGAGGGACAGGTTGGTCCCTGGCACCGGGGAGAATAAGCGTTCAAGCTTGACTCCATAATTGGTACCTAATCAGTTTTGTTCTACTATCAGAAAGGCAGAGCAATAAAGCAGTTTTGTTCTATTGTCAGAAAGACAGCAATAAGGGTGATTTTATTAAGTCAAGTTTATAGACCAGCCCCTTAGCTATAGATAAATAATGAGATCTCCATATCAACTTCTTTTCTTGTGTCGTACATGTTCCTTCATCAAGTAACTCTTGAAATAATGAAGATGTATCTTGCAGGAACCTCCATGGCATGGGAGTAAAACTTGAAAATGCACCTCTTATTCCAAATTGGCTTGCTTCTTCATGTCAGCACTATCTTATAAAGCGCTATGAACAGATTATGATCTAGTATTGAGATGCCACTCACTGAAGTCCATTCATTCCATGTTTGTACCAGCTTAACATTTTTCCCGTATATTTGTGAGGACAACATGTTTCATGCTTCCAACACTTTCACAGAATTTTTATAATTTGATAGAAATAGTGGACGGGCACAAACGCACCGGCCTGGTGTAGTAGAGAAGGAAAAACTAGGCGATCTAGGTTTTGACCACGGCCGCCGTAGGCGGTGGCTTCCGCCTACCCGCTGTTTACCCCGGCAGGGGTCATGGGCCCTTCTAGGCAACTAGTGTGATGCCCTGATCTAATGAGAGAAGAAGAGAAGAGGTAGTGTGGCTCCTGATTTTGCGTATTGCTGGCGGTCTTGGAGGATCGGAAGCCTGCATAGTTCACGTCCCAGTGTGCGACTCGCGAAGCTGGTTTTCTGTCCCAGCACGTCTCCATTGCCTTGCAAGGTGTTGTGATCGGTTTACTGTCCCTCTGTATCATTCATATTACGGCAGGTTATCTTGATTCCATTTGTCTACTCAGTCAACTTGTTCGGAGGAGCATCGCGTGAGATTTTGAAGGATTATCTTCCGATATTGGTGGTCTCCAAGTTGAGGGAGGCTGACTGGGCGCAATGAAAATACTCGGTCAGAACTGAAGGAAATATGCCCTAGAGGCAATAATAAAGTTGTTATTTATATTTCCTTATATCATGATAAATGTTTATTATTCATGCTAGAATTGTATTAATCGGAAACTTAGTACATGTGTGAATACATAGACAAAACAGTGTGTCCCTAGTATGCCACTACTTGACTAGCTTGTTTATCAAAGATGGTTATGTTTCCTAGCCATAGACATGTGTTGTCATTTGATGAACGGGATCACATCATTAGAGAATGATGTGATGGACAAGACCCATCCGTTAGCTTAGCATTATGATCGTTAAGTTTTATTGCTATTGCTTTCTTCATGACTTATACATGTTCCTCTGACTATGAGATTATGCAACTCCCAATACCGGAGGAACACCTGGTGTGCTATCAAACGTCACAATGTAACTGGGTGATTATAAAGATGCTCTACAGGTGTCTCCGATGGTGTTTGTTGAGTTGGCATAGATCAAGATTAGGATTTGTCACTCAGTGTATCGGAGAGGTATCTCTGGGCCCTCTCGGTAATGCACATCACTATAAGCCTTGCAAGCAATGTGACTAATGAGTTAGTTGCGGGATGGTGCATTACGGAACGAGTAAAGAGACTTGCCGGTAACGAGATTGAACTAGGTATGATGATACCGACGATCGAATCTCGGGCAAGTAACATACCGATGACAAAGGGAACAACGTATGTTGTTATGCGGTTTGACCGATAAAGATCTTCGTAGAATATGTAGGAGCCAATATGAGCATCCAGGTTCCGCTATTGGTTATTGACCGGAGACGTGTCTCGGTCATGTCTACATAATTCTCGAACCCGTAGGGTCCGCACGCTTAACGTTCGATGACGATTTGTATTATGAGTTATGTGATTTGATGTACCGAAGGTTGTTCGGAGTCCCAGGTGAGATCACGGACATGACTAGGAGTCTCGAAATGGTTGAGACGTAAAGATCGATATATTGGAAGGCTATATTCGTACATCGGAAAGGTTCCGAGTGATTCGGGTATTTTTCGGAGTACCGGAGAGTTACGGGAATTCGCCGGGGGAAGTATTGGGCCTTAATGGGCCATACGGGAAAGGAGAGAAGGGCCTCAAGGGGTGGCCGCGCCCCCCACATGGGCTGGTCTGAATTGGACTAGGAGGGGGCGGCGCCCCCCTCCTTCCTTCTCCCCTCGTCCTCCTTCCCTCCTTCTCCTACTATGAATAGGAAAGAGGAGGGGAATCCTACTTGGACTGGGGAGTCCTAGTAGGATTCCCCACACCTGGCGCACCCCCCTAGGGCCGGCCACCTCTTCCCTCCCCTCCTTTATATATGTGGCCAGGGGGCACCCGATAGACACACAAGTTGATTGTTTAGCCGTGTGCGGTGCCCCCCTCCACAGATTTCACCTCGGTCATATTGTCGTAGTGCTTAGGCGAAGCCCTACGTCGGTAACTTCATCATCACCGTCACCACACCGTCGTGCTGATGAAACTCTCCCTCGGCCTCAGCTGGATCTAGAGTTCGAGGGACGTCACCGAGCTGAATGTGTGCAGATCGCGGAGGTGTCGTGCGTTCGGTACTTGATCGGTTGGTTCGCGAAGACGTTCGACTACATCAACCGCGTTACTTAACGCTTCCGCTTTTGGTCTACGAGGGCACGTGGACACACTCTCCCGCTCGTTGCTATGCATCACCTAGATGGATCTTGCATGTGCGTATGATTATTTTTTTGAAATTACTGTGTTCCCCAGCAGTGGCATCCGAGCCAGGTCTATCCGTAGATGTTATATGCACGAGTAGAACACAAAGAGTTATGGGCGATAATAGTCATATTGCTTACCAGCATGTCATACTTTCATTCAGCAGTATTGTTGGATGAAGCGGCCCAGACCGACATTACATGACCGCGTTCATGAGACTGGTTCTACCGCCGTGCTTCGCACACAGGTGGCTAATTGGTGTCTGTTTCTCAAACTTTAGTTGAATCGAGTGTGACTACGCCCGGTCCTTGTTGAAGGTTAAAACAGCACACTTGACGAAAAATCGTTGTGGTTTAGATGCGTAGGTAAGAACGATTCTTGCTAAGCCCGTAGCAGCCACGTAAAACTTGCAACAACAAAGTAGAGGACGTCTAACTTGTTTTTGCAGGGCTTGCTGTGATGTGATATGGTCAAGACGTGATGATATATAAATTGTTGTATGAGATGATCATGTTTTGTAACAGTTATCGGCAACTGGCAGGAGCCATATGGTTGTCGCTTTATTGTATGAAATGCAATCGCCATGTAATTGCTTTACTTTATCACTAAGCAGCAGCGATAGTCGTAGAAGCAATAGTTGGCGAGACGACAATGATGCTTCGATGGAGATCAAGGTGTCAAGCCGGTGACAATGGTGATCATGACGGTGCTTTGGAGATGGAGATCAAAGGCACAAGATGATGATGGCCATATCATATCACTTATTTTATTGCATGTGATGTTTATCTTTTATGCATCTTATTTTGCTTAGTACGGCGGTAGCATTATAAGATGATCTCTCACTAAAATTTCAAGGTATAAGTGTTCTCACTGAGTATGCACCGTTGCGACAGTTCTTCGTGCTGAGACACCACGTGATGATCGGGTGTGATAAGCTCTACGTTCACATACAACGGGTGCAAGCCAGTTTTGCACACGCAGAATACTCGGGTTAAACTTGACGAGCCTAGCATATGCAGATATGGCCTCAGAACACTGAGACCGAAAGGTTGAGCGTGAATCATGTAGTAGATATGATCAACATAGTGATGTTCACCATTGAAAACTACTCCATCTCACGTGATGATCGGACATGGTTTAGTTGATATGGATCACGTGATCACTTAGATGATTAGAGGGATGTCTATCTAAGTGGGAGTTCTTAAGTAATATGATTAATTGAACTTAAATTTATCATGAACTTAGTCCTAATAGTATTTGCATATCTATGTTGTAGATCAATTGCTCGCGTATAGTGTCGGTGTCAAAACCGACGGATCTCGGGTAGGGGGTCCCGAACTGTGCGTCTAAGGCAGATGGTAACAGGAGGCGGGGGAAACGATGTTTACCCAGGTTCGGGCCCTCTCGATGGAGGTAATACCCTACTTCCTGCTTGATTGATCTTGATGATATGAGTATTACAAGAGTTGATCTACCACGAGATCGTAGAGGCTAAACCCTAGAAGCTAGCCTATGATTCTGATTGTTCTTGTCCTATGGACTAAACCCTCCGGTTTATATAGACACCGGAGGGGGCTAGGGTTACACAGAGTCGGTTACAAGGGAGGAGATCTACATATCCGAATTGCCAAGCTTGCCTTCCACGCAAAGGAGAGTCCCATCCGGACACGGGACGAAGTCTTCAATCTTGTATCTTCATAGTCCAACAGCCCGGCCAAAGTATATAGTCCGGCAGTCTGAGGACCCCCTAATCCAGGACTCCCTCAGTAGCCCCTGAACTAGGCTTCAATGACGATGAGTCCGGCGCGCAGATTGTCTTCGGCATTGCAAGGCGGGTTCTTCCTCCGAATACTCCATAGAAGATTTTGAAGACAAGGATCGTGTCCGGCTCTGCAAAACAAATTCCACATACCACCGTAGAGGGTATAATAGTCCACAAATCTAATCTGCTGACAAGTTTCATAGCATGACATCATGCCACGGCCCGGTCATTATTTGAACCGTTTTTCTCAACCAGCTACTGCACATATTGCGAGGCGGTTTTCTTGGCACGTCTTGTCGAAGCAGAGATCATGTCCCCTTATCACGGGATTCTCATCAATACGGGTGTGGGTAACCCAACCACGCCATTAATCATGGCGCTTGGGGAATAAGCGAGTTTACCAGGCAGGTGAGGAGGCGCACAGTTTCCTCCGCCCTTATAAAGGGACAAGGACTTCTCTTTTTCACCCACGCCTTCTTCTTCCCTGCCCATCCATTCTCGCGCACTCGAGCTCCAGCGCCCAAGTTCGCATTTTCTCCACAAAACCACTCCAAACATGTCCGGAGCGGGAGGCAAGTGGATGGTCTCCTCCGTTATGGAGGGGGGCATTACGAAGCTCCGGGAAGCCGGATACCTAGCCGCAGATATCGCGCACCGGCTCCTAGATGCGGGGCAGATCGTCCCTACTCCAGAACCTCACGAGAGGGTCGTATTCCTTACCCACTTCGTCCGCGGACTGGGATTTCCCCTCCACCCATTCGTCCGCGGGCTCATGTTTTACTATGGGCTAGATTTCCATGATCTGGTCCCCAATTTCATCCTCAACATCTTGGCGTTTATCGTCGTGTGCGAGGCCTTCCTTCGCATCAAGCCCCACTTCGGCCTATGGCTGAAGACCTTCAATGTGAAACCAAAGGTGGTGATCGGATAGCAGGCGGAGTGCGGAGGCGCCATGGTGGGCAGAATGCCCAACGTCACCTGGCTCGAAGGCTCCTATGTGGAGACTGTGAAGGGGTGGCAATCGGGGTGGTTCTACATCACCGAGCCGCGCGACACCAACTGGGTGGCGGCCCCCGAATTTCGATCCGGCATCCCCATGCGGCTCACCTCCTGGAAAGAGAAGGGCCTATCCTGGGGTTCGTCGGTGGAGCTGACCGGACTACAAAAATGTGTCAAGAATATGATAAGAAAGAAAATCAAGCTTGTCAACGTGGTCCAGGTCATTCTCTTCCGCCGAATCCTCCCGTGTCAAAGACGGGCATTCAATATGTGGGAGTTTGACCCGGCCGAGCACCAGATGCTGCGAGAGCTTTTTGACACGACGCACAAGGACGTCTAGAAGGTGCTGTTCAAGGGCGTCGAGGTACCTCCTCCCCTTACCGAGGATCGCGGACTCAGCGCAAAGCGCCCTGCCAATCCGGTAAGTGTTTTATATCTCATAAGATGTTTCTTTCCCCCATATAATCATGCGTGGGATCTAAGCCTCCACGCCATTTAACAGGACTGGATAGCGACAGCGGAGCAGATCAATTGTCCACCCCCCTGCCCAAAGATCCAGCAGATGCTCTTCTAACGGAGATGCTGGTTCCAACACCTTATGAGGCGCCAGAAAGGAAGGCCAAGAAGAAGGCCACGGGGACCAAGAAAGGTCTCTGGCGCAAGGTTATATCGGACTCATCGTCCGAAAACACCGAGGCGCACTCCTCCCACGAAGACAAGGAGGAGGAAGAGGAAAGTTCTCCTCCCCCAGCCGGGGGGGGGGACAGGAAAAGGAAGGCCGCCCCATCCGGGCAGGCCAAAGGGTCCAAAAAGGGAAGGACCCTCCTTCCGGACTGCTCCACGACGGCCGCTTTCAGCGACGAGGAGTGGTTACCCAGGGACAAGCCCCTAGCGAAGTCGTGAGTATCCGGATACCATAATAGCTCTTGGTATGTTTTATTTTATTGCTTATCACACCGAACATGATTATGCAGTCCATCCCGAGCCCATATCAACGTATCTTCTTTGGATGATTCTTTGGGCCCGTCGGATATGAACAACGATTCACTCCCGACCGCATCCTCCCCCCGCCCTACGGACGACGCCGAGGTGTTGTCTCAAAGGGCACTGAACCAAGGGGAGACAGTTTCTGAGGCGCCCCAAGGCGACATTCCAGGCGCTGGGCGCACGAGGGGCAAGATTCCCCTGGGCCCTAACATCGAGGGCAGCAAGTCTAGCCCCCAGCCGAATACTGCGCCGGAACCTCCAATGGTTCCGGATTCTGTTAGGCAACCCCTCGCTAAGGGGGGTAAGCCGTCTGTGCCGATGGCCTCTGTCCATCCAGAGGCATCGGACAACTTGCTGGAAGCGCTTCGCGGCGCTTCCATTGATGAAGAGCACCACACTGTTATGAGTGCGGTGGTCAAAAAGGTTCAGTCCGCCAAGAGCGGACTGACTGAAGCCTGTGCCAACCTCCTAACAGGCTTTGAGGTAAGTAATCAAATTATAAGAAAATGTTACAGCATAGACAGTAGCCCCTGATGCTCTGTTTGGCGTTCGCAAAGAAAAGCCGAATAGAGGATCAAATAATAATCGCAGGAGTCTAATCAAAATGTGTCTATGTGAATAAGGAGGCTTCACTGCTGGCCGCTGCCGCTCGTACTGCGGAGGTCGCCTCACTAAAGCGGGACCTTGAGCGGTCCAAGGAAGAGCTCGGCCTTACCAAGAGGCAGCTCGAAGAGAACAAAGGTAAGTGATACCCCGTCTGTATATTGATAAAGAAAAATGTGGTTTTAGAATAATAGGATCGTCATGAATTTTGCTAGGGGCCATGACCGAAGTGGCGGCCCTGAAGAAGGCGTTGTCCGAGGCTGAAGACAAAGCGGCCAAGGAGCGCATCGAGTGAGAGAAGCAAGAGGGCGGAGTAGGCGAGGTGTAGCAAGAGCTCCAGGCTCTCGTCAAGGAATACGAGTCCTTGGAGCGTGACTCTAAGATGCAAGGATTCGAGCTTGCGAAGGCCCTCGAAAACGCACAACATGCCAAGGCCGAAGCCCAAAAGGCCCTCCAGGAGATTCAGGCGGTTAAGAAGATAGCGGCGGGTAAGGCATTCATTATGCAAAGCAAGCATGTGAAGGAAACTTTCCTTTTACTTACCCGAGTTCGGAGCTCTCCAGGAGCGTTCGCAGATCTACCCCGCAGTGTACCGGATGCCGCGGAGTTCTACCGGGCCGAGGAGGGGAGCTCGACGGAGAAGTTGTTCTGGTCTCAGTATACTGGGACCGAACATTCGATGCCTTTGAGCGACCAGTTGAAGCAACTGGTCGAGCTTCACAAGGCGGCCGAACAGGCCATGAAGGGTCTTATAGTCCGGATGTGGCCTGGCGAGCCCCTGCCTGGTAGCTACTTCGGTCTAGTAAGGCGGCTTGTGAATGCCTGCCCACGGTTTGAAGTCATAAAGCGGGCCGTCTGCATTGAGGGTGCGCGCAGGGCCTTTGCCCAGGCGAAAGTGCACTGGGCAAAGTTGGACGCCGAAAAGCTGGTGAAGGAAGGGCCACCGGAGGGCAAGGAGCATCGCCACCCTGAAAAGTATTATGACAGTGTCCTGAAGGGTGCTCGCCTTGTGGCGGAGGAATGTGCTAAGGATGTAATATTTGAATGAATGTACTCATGTGATCCTGTAATATGAAACGAGTTCATCTGCGCTATGCAACGCTAATTTAAAATATTACCTTCTGTGAGGCCGTTTATAAAATCTGAGAGTTGGCCAGTCGTCGGCTTCTGCCCCCATGTAACTAGTACTGAGGTGTTCGGGATAAACCTGATCACTCTTTATCCCAATTTTGGGTCCTTTGAAGGAGGTGTTCAGCACAACGAACCAGGCAATCGGACTATAAAGCTTTATCACTCTCACTTATCCATAGAAGTCTACAATTTTAAATTCTGGCGAAGCCCCTAGTATTCGGAAGACCGAATTTGGGGTGCTATATATGCCTAAATCGGACAAGGCCGACTCCTCGCCCGAAGCGGAAGAAGTCTTTAAGGACTTGAGACCTCTCAAACAACGACCAGCTCTCGCCGCACCATGACAGTCAGTTTTCGGCTTTCTCTACTGAGGTGCTCGTCCGGAAGAACCGGGACATAATCGCAGTAGTTCTCCCAGTGCTACCTTAGCCGATATAGCGGAACGTAAGGTACCAAAACATGGGAGCCGGGCAAACCCAACTATTGACCCAAGACATGATTCGGAGCTGATGCATATAATGTTATAAGTTCGGGGTGCCGCACTGTCGAAAGTGTTCGGACTTTTCACACCGTGTTATGGGGTATACTGAAGCCCCTGGCGCACTGATCGTACCAGAATGTACGGGTGCAATTTGTCGTAAATAAGCAGATAAGGAAAAAAAAAAGGAAATGCAATAATAGGCTAACGCTATGCATTGTTATTTAAATAATACGTCAAAGCGTACGGATACAAGTAGTGCAATAAGCAAAAAATAGGACTATTTGACATGTCCTATCCAAGGGCAAGCTGCGTATGGGTATGTAAAAACAGGTATATCCATAGTTATCAGAGACCACCTGGGGATTCCCTTGTACGTCAGAGCGTCTTGCTTCCTTGGTATTTCCTTCCCGTAATGGGTCCAATGATCAGGCTGTCGGAAAGAGCTTCCAGAGAGTAGGGTCCTGAAAGAGAGAAAATGATAAAGGTGTACGGGCCCTGAGGCGGTTGAGCCACATTGTGGGCCTTGCCTCCGCCTGTGCCCATGGTATCTTGAGTGCGTAATTATGTACGCGCGGCACAAATTTCACCGCTTGACTGGGACTAGGACGGAGGCCGAATTGCTAGGCGAGCTCTGAACGTGCCTGGCGATCCTGTTGCAGGGTACTCCGGATTCGCTTGAAGGTTTCCGGTGGCTTCTTCGCCGAATTGGCGGTTGTCCTCCGAAGGCTGCTTTGTACTTCCGCTGCGAGGGCCGCAGTGTGCTCCTCTGTGCGGAGCGAGCGTTCTGTGTTTCCATTAACTGTTATAACCCCGCGAGGTCCAGGCATTTTGAGCTTGAGGTACGCATAATGCGGTACCACATTGAATCTAGCAAATGCGGTTCGTCCGAGTAGTGCGTGATAGCAACTACGGAAGGGGACGATATCGAAGATTAATTCCTCGCTTCGGAAGTTGTCCGGAGATCCGAAGACCACTTCCAGTGTGATTGAGCCCATGCAACATGCCTCTACACCTGGTATGACACCTTTGAAGGTGGTTTTTGTGGGTTTGATCCTTGAGGGGTCTATACCCATTTTGCGCACTGTATCCTGATAGAGCAGGTTCAGGCTGCTGCCACCGTCCATAAGGACTTGAGTGAGGTGAAATCTGTCAATGATGGGATCAAGGATCAATGCGGCAGAACCGCCATGACGGATACTAGTGGGATGGTCCCTGCGATCGAAAGTGATCGGACAAGAGGACCATGGGTTGAACTTTGGGGCGACTGGCTCCATCGCACAGACGTCCCTTAGTGCACGCTTCCGTTCCCGCTTGGGAATATGGGTTGCATATATCATGTTCACCATTTTCACTTGTGGAGGAAACTTCTTCTGTCCTCGTGTGTTCGGCGGCCGGGGCTCCTCCTCGTCGTCGCTATGCAGCCCATTTTCCTTGTTTTCGGCATTCAACTTGCCGGCCTGCTTGAACACCCAGCATTCTGTGTTGGTGTGATTGGCTGGCTTATCGGGGGTGTCGTGAATTTGACACGAGCGGTCGAGTATGCGGTCCAAAGTGGACGGGCCCAGATTGCTTCTTTTGAACGACTTTTTCTGCTGACCGGATTTAGAGCCACTGAATCCGGCATTGACTACCGTGTCTTCGGCGTTGTTGCCATTGTTGCGGCGCTTGTGTCTGTTGCGACGTGTTCTGCCGTTGCTATCTTTGGCATCTGAATTGCCCGGATTTCTTGATGTGTTATTGCTGCGAGCCAGCCAGCTGTCTTCGCTCGCGCAAAAGCGGGTCATAGTGTCGTGAGGGCTGCCATAGACTTCGGCTTCTCTTGGCCGAGGTGTCGGGCGAGCCACTCGTCACGGATGTTATGCTTGAATGCCGCTAAGGCCTCGGCATCCGGACAGTCGACAATTTGGTTCTTTTTAGTTAGGAACCGGGTCCAGAATTTCCTGGCCGATTCCCCTGGCTGCTGGGTTATGTGACTCAAGTCATCAGTATCCGGTGGTCGCACGTAAGTGCCGTGGAAGTTGTCAAGGAATGTGTCTTCCAGATTCTCCCAACTGCAAATGGAGTTTGCTGGCAAGCTATTCAGCCAATGCCGAGCCGGTCCTTTGAGTTTTAGTGGGAGGTACTTGATGGCATGCAGATCGTCACCGCGGGCCATGTGGATGTGGAGGAGGAAATCTTCAATCCATACCGCGTGGTCTGTTGTACCGTAATATGATTCAATGTTCACGGGTTTAAATCCCTCTGGGAATTCGTGATCCATTACTTCATCAGTGAAGCATAGGGGGTGTGCGGCACCTCTGTGTCGGGCTATGTCACGACACAGTTCATACGAGTCTTGTCTGCTGTATTCAGCCCGGCCGGATTTGCTTTTAGTATATCCGGCGTGACGATCGTCGTCACGCGTTAGGGCGCGCCCCTGTGATCCGTAGATCGATCTTGTATGTCCTGCTTTGTTTTCCAATACGTTTTGCAGGTTCTGCGTGTTGCCCCGGGCCTTGGTGTTTTTGTTTGACTGGTTGATATGCCGTTCTGTCTCGGCCACGGGTGGCCGATCAGCTGCTTCATACGCTGGTAGTGTGGGGTTTAATGCTTCCTCCTCGAGTTGGGGTAGCAACCTGCGTTTTGGGTAACTCTTGGTTGGGCGCTTGAGTTCGTATTCCTCGGCTGCCAGGACCTCGGTCCATGTATCCGCTAGCAAATCTTGATCAGCTCGAAGCTGTTGTTGCTTTTTCTTAAGGCTATTTGCTGTGGCTATAAGCCGGCGCTTGAAGCGCTCCTGCTCGACTGGATCCTCAGGCACGATAAATTCTTCGTCGCTGAGGCTCACCTCGTCTTCGGAGAGAGGCATGTAATTGTCATCCTCTGATTCTTCGTCTGCTGCCTGTTCCTGAGGGCTAGCTTGCCCATCCTCCCGCTCGAGGCCTGGCTGGAGGGGATTATCTTCGTCCTCGGCACTATCCGGAGCGTTATTGTCTCTTGTGCCGGTATCGCTGCTTTTGCTATGGCGGGACTTAGAGCGGCGCCCCTGACGCCGGTGCTTGGATTGCTTCTTGGGGGGGTTATCCTCCGTTGCCTTATCGCCATCGCCTTCTTTGGGGGTGTCCACCATGTATATATCATATGATGAGGTGGCAGTCCACCGCCCTGTGGGCGGTGGTTCCTGTTCGTCACCTGCATCGTCGTCCATACCGTCGATGTCTTCGGAGCCGAAATCGAGCATGTCGGTTAAGTCGTCGACAGTGGCTACCAAGTGGGTGGTGGGTGGGGAACGAATTTCTTCATCGTCCGCTTCCCACTCAAGCCGGACATAGTTCGGCCAAGGGTCTCCAGACAAGGAGAGAGACCTTAATGAATTTAGCACGTCGCCCAGTGGCGAGTGCTGAAAGATATCCGCGGAGGAAAACTCCATGATCGGTGCCCAATCAGATTCGATAGGCACGGACGCAGGCGGTTCGGAGCCCGTGGCCGGGGATGAATCCAAGTGTCCGGCAACACAGGCCTCATAGGAGGTGAAGTCAGTGTTCGGCTCTATCGCCGCTGAGTGCGCGGCCTCCGTGGCGGGGTCTATCCACCCGTCCTCGGACGGCACGATCTGCTCCGGATTGAGGGCCGGAGTAGCTGCAGGTGTGATCTCGCGGACACTATCCGACGGCAAAGCTAAGTCATGCTCGTCGTGACTGTGCGGCGCACCTGACATGGGCTCGAATCCGTCGAAGATCAAGTCTCCGCGGATATCGGCAGTATAGTTCAAGCTTTCGAACCTGACCTGATGGCCAGGGGCGTAGCTCTCGATCTGCTCCAGATGGCCAAGCGAGTTGGCCCGCAGTACGAAGCCGCCGAATACGAAGATCTGTCCGGGGAGAAAAACCTCACCCTGGATCGCATCGTTGCTGATGATCGAAGGAGCCATCAAGCCTTATGGTGACGACACAGTGGAACTCTCAATGAAAGCACCAATGTCGGTGTCAAAACCGGCAGATCTCGGGTAGGGGGTCCCGAACTGTGCGTCTAAGGCATATGGTAACAGGAGGCGGGGGACACGATGTTTACCCAGGTTCGGGCCCTCTCGATGGAGGTAATACCCTACTTCCTGCTTGATTGATCTTGATGATATGAGTATTACAAGAGTTGATCTACCACGAGATCGTAGAGGCTAAACCCTAGAAGCTAGCTATGATTCTGATTGTTCTTATCCTACAGACTAAACCCTCCGGTTTATATAGACACCGGAGGGGGCTAGGGTTACACAGAGTCGGTTACAAGGGAGGAGATCTACATATCCGAATTGCCAAGCTTGCCTTCCACGCAAAGGAGAGTCCCATCCGGACACGGGACGAAGTCTTCAATCTTGTATCTTCATAGTTCAACAGTCCGGCCAAAGTATATAGTCCGGTAGTCCGAGGACCCCCTAATCCAGGACTCCCTCATATAGCTTCCCCGTTTTATTTATGATATGGTCCTAGAGAAAACTATGTTGAAAGATGTTAGTAGCAATGATGCGGACTAGCTCCATGATCTGAGGATTATCCTCATTGCTGCACAGAAGAATTATGTCCTTGATGCACCGCTAGGTGACGGACCTATTGCAGGAGCAGAGGCAGATGTTATGAATGTTTGGCAAGCTCGGTATGATGACTACTTGATACTTTAGTGCGCCATGCTTTATAGCTTAGAACCGGGACTTCAAAAACGTTTTGAATGCCACGGAGCATATAAGATGTTCCAAGAGTTGAAATTAGTATTTCAGACTCATGCCCATGTCGAGAGGTATGAGACCTCTGACAGTACTTTGCCTACAAGATGGAGGAGAATAGCTCAACCAGTGAGCATGTGCTCAGATTGTCTAGGTACTACAATTGCTTGAATCAAGTGGGAGTTAATCTTCCAAATAAGATAGTGATTGACAGAGTTCTCTAGTCATTATCACCAAGTTACTGGAACTTAGTGATGAACTATAATATGCAAGGGATGACGTAAAACGATTCCCGAGCTCTTCGCGATGCTAAAATCGGCGAAGGTAGAAATCAAGAAAAGCATCAAGTGTTGATGGTTGACAAGACCACCAGTTTCAAGTAAAAGGGCAAGGGAAAGAAAGTGAACTTCAAGAAGAATGGCAAGCAAGTTGCCACTCCCATGAAGAAGCCCAAAACTAGACCCAAGCCTGAAACTGAGTGCTTCTACTGCAAAGGAAATGGTCAGTGTAAGCGGAACTGCCCCAAATACTTGGCGGATAAGAAGGATGGCAAAGTGAACAAAAGTATATATGATATACATGTTATCGATGTGTACTTTACTAGTGTTCATAGTAGCCCCCTGGTATTTGATACTGGTTCAGTTGCTATGATTAGTAACTTGAAACAGGAGTTACAAAATGAACAGAGACTAGTTGAGGGCGAGGTGACGATGTGTGTTGGAAGTAATTCCAAGGTTGATAAGATCACCGTCGCACACTCCCTTTACCTTCGGGATTAGTGTTGAACCTAAAATAAATGTTATTTGGTGTTTGCATTGAGCATAATATGATTGGATCATGTTTATTGCAATACGGTTATTCATTTAAGTCAAAGAATAATTGTTATTCTGTTTACATGAATAAAACCTTCTGTGGTCATACACCCAAGGTGAATGGTTTATTGAATCTCGATCGTAGTAATACACATATTCATAATATTGATGCCAAAAGATGCAAAGTTCATAATGATAGTGCAACATACTAGTGGCACTGCCGTTTAGGTCATATTGGTGTAAAGCTCATGAAGAAACTCCATGCGGATGGACTTTTGGAATCACGTGATTATGAATCATTTGATGCTTGCGAACCATGCCTCATGGGCAAGATGACTAAGACTCCGTTCTCCGGAACAATGAAGCGAACCACTGACTTAGTGGAAATAATACATACTGATGTATGCAGTCTGATGAGTGTTGAGGCTCGCGGCGGGTATCGTTATTTTCTGACCTTCACAGATGATTTGAGCAAATATGGGTATATCTACTTAATGAAACACAAGTCTGAAACATTTGAAAAGTTCAAAGAATTTCAGAGTGAAGTTGAGAATCATCATAACAAGAAAATAAAGTTTCTATGATCTGATCACGGAGGCGAATATTTGAGTTACGAGTTTGGCCTTCATTTGTAACAATGTAGAATAGTTTCGTAACTCATGCCACCTGGAACACCACAGCGTAATGGTGTGTCCGAACGTCGTAACCGTACTTTATTAGATATGGTGCGATCTATGATGTCTCTTACCGATTTAGCACTATCGTTTTGGGGTTATGCATTAAAGACAACTGCATTCACGTTAAATAGGGCACCGTCTAAAAATCCGTTGAGACGACACCGTATGAAGTGCGGTTTAGCAAGAAACCAAAGCTGTCGTTTCTTAAAGTTTGGGGTTGCGATGCTTATGTGAAAAAGTTTCAGCCTGATAAGCTCAAACCCAAATCGGAGAAGTGCGTCTTCATAGGATACCCAAAGGTGAAGGAGCTGGAGGTGGAGCGGGACGAGCTGAAGGAGCAGGCCCTGAAGCTGTCCCAGGAGGACACGCTCAACAGCGCCTTGACGGAGGCGCGGGGCGCGGCCGTCAGCAGGGCCGGGGAGCTCTCCGAGGCCAACAACTCCATCAAAGACCTCAAGCTAAAGCTGGAGGGTCTCGAGAAGATGCCATCGGAGGCCAGGGCCCGGGAAGGGATCCTGACCAAAAACCTGGAGACCGAGAAGCAGCTGCGGAAGAACGAGGCCCTCAACTTCAAGGAGCACGTGGAGGGCGAGAACCGCTGGCTCGATCGCCTCGCCACTGTCGCCAACCAGGCCGCCGCGCAGTTGGCCACCATGGGGATGCCGGACGTGAGGTACGCCCCGGAGCGGAGTGTGAGCGCCAACTGCAGCCTGACCCTGTTCTTGGAGAAGGTCGTCGGTGCTTTGGAGCGGCTTCACGCCAACCGGGCGGCCTCGCTGGCCGACGAGGTCCGGAGGCTTTGCCAGGGCGCCATGACCAAGGTTCTCACCAAGGTGGCGTACGGGTACCCCAACCTCGACTTCGACGCCGCGCTGGAGAGCTTGCTGGAGGATACTGACCTCGCGCCACTCAGGGAGCGCATCAAGCCCGTCATCAGCGGTGTCGGCGGAATTTTGAGGGTGGAGGGCCAGCGCCGGGATTAGGCTCCCCGTTTCTTATCGTCGCTGCAGGTTCATGGCCAAGACAATTTCTATCTTTAGTTAGAACCGCAGCAACAATTTGATGTAATATAACTCTGCAATACTTTGATATTATGCATGTTATTTTCCTGTTCGACCTTTCTCTGTATGTCCACCCTACGTTTATCGGGTAGGCTTGCCGGCGCGTAAACCCAGGGCGGCGTCTTGAGGACGGATCCCCATTGGCCTGCCGGGTGTGCTTGCTGCCGGGCGAACCACCTTACCACCCTTAACGCGGCCACCCGAACTGTCGAGCTTGACTCGAGTCAGAATCGAGAGCGTTGCCAGGTGCGGAAGGCTACCCCACCACTCTCGACGCGGCCGCTTGAGCTGTTGAGCGGACTTGAAACAGAACAAGGGCGTTGCCAATCGCGGGAGGGCCCCTTTGCGTGCAGGTTTCCCATACATAGACAGGATCTCCGAGGACGATAACCTCATATAGAAAGGGAAATAGCTCAAGGCTCTGAATGACTTAGCTTTCTTGCTTGGTTGCCGCACTGGCGTCCTTCGCGCTCGCAGGCAGCGCCGTTTTCTCTCGACCATCTTCTTCTTGGGAGCCATGGCGATGAAGAACCGCTAGGCTAACTACTAGACTAGATTCTCACAATTGCGCCCCCTACCTGGCGCGCCAAAGATGTCGGTGTGGAACGACACCTATGGGATCACAAGAATCCCTACTACGGTTGCCATGGCGCAGGGTTGCGAGAAGAGCAGGATTAGTAATCAGCACAAGGATCGTTTACCCAGGTTCGGGCCGCGAGGATGCGTAAAACCCTAGTCCTGCTTTGGTGGATGTATTGAGTGTTCTTGAGCCCTTGAACTAGCTACGGTGGCTGAGTAGTTCCAAAGAGCCGAATCCTTCTCCAGTACGCCATGGGCCTCCTTTTATAGTCGAAAGGGGCTGCCACAGTGGCTTACAGGAGGTGGAAAGGCGTACAGTGCTACGAGCTTATCGCTCGTATTACAGGACAAGACACATTTAATGCGCCGCTGAGGTGTCCCCTAGCTTTATCGGGGACGGGAGCCTGGCTCGTCCCGTCCGTCGCCGCTCCTCCTCGCTTCGACATGCGCCCTGGCCAGCGATGCATGTGGCGCCATGTAGGCAGGCAGGCAGCTGAGGTGGCGCGGTGGCAAAGTCTTCACAAAGATCTGCATGCCGCCACGTAGGCGCTTGCCAATCTGGCCTGAAAGCTGCATGTTGCCACGCAGGTGCCTGCCCAGCTGGTTGAGCTGGCAGCTGCATGTGAACGGCGGTGGAGACTTGGCTGGTGCGGGCCTGGCAGTGGCCCTGCTGGCGTCCTCGGTGAGGGCCTTGAAGGATATATGCCCTAGAGGCAATAATAAAGTTATTATTTATTTCCTTATATCATGATAAATGTTTATTATTCATGCTAGAATTGTATTAACCGGAAACATAATACTTCTGTGAATACATAGACAAACAGAGTGTCACTAGTATGCCTCTACTTAACTAGCTCGTTGATCAAAGATGGTTATGTTTCCTAGCCATAGACATGAGTTGTCATTTGATTAACGGGATCACATCATTAGGAGAATGATGTGATTGACTTGACCCATTCCATTAGCTTGGCACTCGATCGTTTAGTATTCTGCTATTGCTTTCTTCATGACTTATACATGTTCCTATGACTATGAGATTATGCAACTCCCGTTTACCGGAGGAACACTTTGTGTGCTACCAAACGTCACAACATAACTGGGTGATTACAAAGGTGCTCTACAGGTGTCTCTGAAGGTACTTGTTGGGTTGGCGTATTTCGAGATTAGGATTTGTCACTCCGATTGTCGGAGATGTATCTCTGGGCCCATTCGGTAATGCACATCACTATAAGCCTTGCAAGCATTGCAACTAATGAGATAGTTGCGGGATGATGTATTACGGAATGAGTAAAGAGACTTGCCGGTAACGAGATTGAACTAGGTATTGAGATACCGACGATCGAATCTCGGGCAAGTAACATACCGATGACAAAGGGAACAACGTATGTTGTTCTGCGGTTTGACCGATAAAGATCTTCGTAGAATATGTGGGAGCCAAAATGAGCATCCAGGTTCTGCTATTGGTTATTGACCGGAGAAATGTCTCGGTCATGTCTACATAGTTCTCGAACCCGTAGGGTACGCACGCTTAAAGTTTGATGACAGTTATATTATGAGTTTATGTGTTTTGATGTACCGAAGGTAGTTCGGAGTCCCGGATATGATCACGGACAAGACGAGGAGTCTCGAAATGGTCGATACATAAAGATTGATATATTGGAAGCCTATATTTGGATATCGGAAGTGTTCCGGGTGAAATCGGGATTTTACCGGAGTACCGGGGGTTACGGGAACCCCCCCGGGGGGTTTAATGGGCCAAGATGGGCCTTAGTGGAGAAGAGGAGGGGCGTCCAGGGCAGGCCACGCGCCCCCTCCCCCTCTAGTCCGAATTGGACAAGGAGGGAGGGCGGCGCCCCCCTTTCCTTGCTCTCTCCCTCCTCCTTCCCCCTTCTCCTACTCCAACTAGGAAAGGAGGGAGTCCTACTCCCGGTGGGAGTAGGACTCCTCCCTAGCGCGCCTCCTCCTGGCCGGCCGCCTCTCCCCCTTGCTCCTTTATATACGGGGGCAGGGGGCACCTCTAGACACAACAATTGATCCCTTGGATCTCTTAGTCGTGTGCAGTGCCCCCCTCCACCATAGTCCACCTCGATAATATCGTAGTGGTGCTTAGGCGAAGCCCTGCGTCGGTAGAACATCATCATCGTCACCACGCTATCGTGCTGACAGAACTCTCCCTCAAAGCTCGGCTGGATCGGAGTTCGAGGGACGTCATCGAGCTGAACGTGTGCTGAACTCGGAGGTGCCCTACGTTCGGTACTTGATCGGTCGGATCGTGAAGACGTACGACTACATCAACCGCGTTGTGCTAACGCTTCCGCTTTCGGTCTACGAGGGTACGTGGACAACACTCTCCCCTCTCGTTGCTATGCATCACCATGATCCTGTGTGTGCGTAGGAGTTTTTTTAAATTACTACGTTCCCCAACAGTGGTATCAGAGCCAGGTTTTATGTGTAGATGTTATATGCATGAGTAGAACACAAGTGAGTTGTGGGCGATACAAGTCATACTGCTTAACAGCATGTCATACTTTGGTTCGGCGGTATTGTTGGATGAAGCGGCCCGGACCGACATTACGCGTACGCTTACACGAGACTAGTTCTACTGACGTGCTTTGCACACGGGTGGCTGGCGGGTGTCAGTTTCTCCAACTTTAGTTGAACCGAGTGTGGCTACGTCCGGTCCTTGAGAAGGTTAAAACAACACTAACTTGACGAACTATCGTTGTGGTTTTGATGCGTAGGTAAGAACGGTTCTTGCTCAGCCCGTAGCAGCCACGTAAAATTTGCAACAACAAAGTAGAGGACGTCTAACTTGTTTTTGCAGGGCATGCTGTGATGTGATATGGTCAAGACATGATGCTATATTTTATTGTATGAGATGATCATGTTTTGTAACCGAGTTATCGGCAACTGGCAGGAGCCATATGGTTGTCACTTTATTGTATGTAATGCAATCGCCCTGTAATGCTTTACTTTATCACTAAGCGGTAGCGATAGTCGTAGAAGCATAAGTTGGCGAGACAACAACGATGCTACGATGGAGATCAAGGTGTAGCGTCGGTGATGATGGTGATCATGACGGTGCTTCAGAGATGGAGATCACAAGCACAAGATGATGATGGCCATATCATATCACTTATATTGATTGCAGGTGATGTTTATCTTTTATGCATCTTATCTTGCTTTGATTGACGGTAGCATTATAAGATGATCTCTCACTAAATTATCAAGGTACAAGTGTTCGCCCTGAGTATGCACCATTGCGGAAGTTCTTCGTGCTGAGACACCACGTGATGATCGGGTGTGATAGGCTCTACGTTCAAATACAACGGGTGCAAAACAGTTGCACACGCGGAATACTCAGGTTAAACTTGACGAGCCTAGCATATGCAGATATGGCCTCGGAACACTGAGACCGAAAGGTCGAGCGTGAATCATGTAGTAGATATCATCAACATAGTGATGTTCACCATTGAAACTACTCCATCTCACATGATGATCGGACATGGTTTAGTTGATTTGGATCACGTGATCACTT
Source organism: Triticum aestivum (assembly GCF_018294505.1). Lineage (NCBI taxonomy): Eukaryota > Viridiplantae > Streptophyta > Magnoliopsida > Poales > Poaceae > Triticum > Triticum aestivum. The sequence continues at coordinate 208,972,974 of NC_057808.1, forward strand.
AGAGGATTAGAGGGATATCTATCTAAGTCGGAGTTCTTAAGTAATATGATTAATTGAACTTAAATTTATCATGAACTTAGTACCTGGTAGTATTTTGCTTGTCTATGTTGATTGTAGATAGATGGCCCGTGGTGTTGTTCCGTTGAATTTTAATGCGTTCCTTGAGAAAGCAAAGTTGAAAGATGATGGTAGAAATTACACGGACTGGGTCCATAACTTGAGGATTATCCTCATTGCTATACAAAAGAATTACGTCCTGGAAGCACCGCTAGGTGCCAGACCTGCTGCAGGAGCAACACCCGATGTTATGAACGTCTGGCAGAGCAAAGCTGATGACTACTCGATAGTTCAGTGTGCCATGCTTTACGGCTTAGAACCGGGACTTCAACGACGTTTTGAATGTCATGGATCATATGAGATGTTCCAGGAGTTGAATTAATATTTCAAGCAAATGCCCGGATTGAGAGATATGAAGTCTCCAATAAGTTCTACATCTGTAAGATGGAGGAGAATAGTTCTGTCAGTGAGCATATACTCAGAATGTCTGGGTATAACAATCACTTGATTCAACTGGGAGTTAATCTTCCGGATGATAGCGTCATTGACAGAATTCTTCAATCACTGCCACCAAGCTACAAGAGCTTCGTGATGAACTATAACATGGAAGGGATGGATAAGATGATTCCCGAGCTCGTCGCAATGCTAAAGGCTGCGGAGGTAGAAGTCAAGAAGGAGCATCAAGTGTTGATGGTCAACAAGACCACCCGTTTCAAGAAAAAGGGCAGAGGGAAGAAGAAGGGGAACTTCAAGAAGAACAACAAACAAGTTGCTGCTCAGGAGAAGAAACCCAAGTCTGGACCTAAGCCTGAGACTGAGTGCTTCTACTGCAAACAGACTGGTCACTGGAAGCGGAACTGCCCCATGTATTTGGCGGATAAGAAGGATGGCAAGGTGAACAAAGGTATATGTGATATACATGTTATTGATGTGTACCTTACTAATGCTCGCAGTAGCACCTGGGTATTTGATACTGGTTCTGTTGCTAATATTTGCAACTCGAAACAGGGACTACGGATTAAGCGAAGGTTGCTAAGGACGAGGTGACGATGCGCGTGGGAAATGGTTCCAAAGTCGATGTGATCGCGGTCGGCACGCTACCTCTACATCTACCTTCAGGATTAGTTTTAGACCTAAATAATTGTTATTTGGTGCCAGCGTTGAGCATGAACATTATATCTGGATCTTGTTTGATGCGAGACGGTTATTCATTTAAATCAGAGAATAATGGTTGTTCTATTTATATGAGTAATATCTTTTATGGTCATGCACCCTTGAAGAGTGGTCTATTTTTGTTGAATCTCGATAGTAGTGATACACATATTCATAATATTGAAGCCAAAAGATGCAGAGTTGATAATGATAGTGCAACTTATTTGTGGCACTGCCGTTTAGGTCATATTGGTGTAAAGCGCATGAAGAAACTCCATACTGATGTACTTTTGGAACCACTTGATTATGAATCACTTGGTACTTGCGAACCGTGCCTCATGGGCAAGATGACTAAAACGTCGTTCTCCGGAACTATGGAGCGAGCAACAGGTTTGCTGGAAATCATACATACAGATGTATGTCGTCCGATGAATGTTGAGGCTCGCGGCGGGTATCGTTATTTCTCACCTTCACAGATGATTTAAGCAGATATGGGTATATCTACTTAATGAAACATAAGTCTGAAACATTTGAAAAGTTCAAAGAATTTCAGAGTGAAGTTGAAAATCATCGTAACAAGAAAATAAAGTTTCTACGATCTGATCGTGGAGGAGAATATTTGAGTTACGAGTTTGGTCTTTATTTGAAACAATGCGGAATAGTTTCGCAACTCACGCCACCCGGAACACCACAACGTAATGGTGTGTCCGAACGTCGTAATCGTACTTTACTAGATATGGTGCGATCTATGATGTCTCTTACTGATTTACCGCTATCATTTTGGGGTTATGCTTTAGAGACGGCTGCATTCATGTTAAATTGGGCACCATCGAAATCCGTTGAGACGACACCTTATGAACTGTGGTTTGGCAAGAAACCAAAGTTGTCGTTTCTTAAAGTTTGGGGCTACGATGCTTATGTGAAAAAGCTTCAACCTGATAAGCTTGAACCCAAATCGGAGAAATGTGTCTTCATAGGATACCCAAAGGAAACTGTTGGGTACACCTTCTATCACAGATCTGAAGGCAAGACTTTTGTTGCTAAATTTGGATCTTTTCTAGAGAAGGAGTTTCTCTCGAAAGAAGTGAGTGGGAGGAAAGTAGAACTTGATTAGGTAACTGTACCTGCTCCCTTATCGGAAAGTAGTTCATCACAGAAAGCGGTTCCTGTGACACCTACACCAATTAGTGAGGAAGTTAATGATGATGATCATGAAACTTTAGATCAAGTTGTTACTGAACCTCGTAGGTCAACCAGAGTAAGATCCGCACCAGAGTGGTACGGTAATCCTGTTCTAGAGGTTATGTTACTAGACCATGACGAACCTACGAACTATGAAGAAGCGATGGTGAGCGCAGATTCCGCAAAATGGCTTGAGGCCATGAAATCTGAGATGGGATCCATGTATGAGAACAAAGTGTGGACTTTGGTTGACTTGCCCGATGATCGGCAAGCCATTGAGAATAAATGGATCTTCAAGAAGAAGACAGACGCTGACGGTAATGTTACTGTCTATAAAGCTCGACTTGTTGCAAAAGGTTTTCGACAAGTTCAAGGGATTGACTACGATGAGACTTTCTCACCCGTAGCGATGCTTAAGTCTGTCTGAATCATGTTAGCAATTGCTGCATTTTATGATTATGAAATTTGGCAAATGGATGTCAAAGCTGCATTCCTGAATGGATTTCTGGAAGAAGAGTTGTATATGATGCAACCGGAAGGTTTTGTCGATCCAAAGGGAGCTAACAAAGTGTGCAAGCTCCAGCGATCCATTTATGGACTGGTGCAAGCCTCTCGGAGTTGGAATAAACGCTTTGATAGTGTGATCAAAGCATATGGTTTTATACAGACTTTTGGAGAAGCCTGTATTTACAAGAAAGTGAGTGGGAGCTCTGTAGCATTTCTGATATTATATGTGGATGACATATTGCTGATTGGAAATGATATAGAATTTCTGGATAGCATAAAGGGATACTTGAATAAGAGTTTTTCAGTGAAGGACCTCGGTGAAGCTACTTATATATTGGGCATCAAGATCTATAGAGATAGATCAAGACGCTTAATTGGACTTTCACAAAGCACATACCTTGACAAAGTTTTGAAGAAGTTCAAAATGGATCAAGCAAAGAAAGGGTTCTTGCCTGTGTTACAAGGTGTGAAGTTGAGTAAGACTCAATGCCTGACCACTGCAGAAGATAGAGAGAAGATGAAAGATGTTCCCTATGCTTCAGCCATAGGCTCTATCATGTATGCAATGCTGTGTACCAGACCTGATGTGTGCCTTGCTATAAGTTTAGCAGGGAGGTACCAAAGTAATACAGGAGTGGATCACTGGACAGCGGTCAAGAACATCCTGAAATACCTGAAAAGGACTAAGGATATGTTTCTCGTTTATGGAGGTGACAAAGAGCTAGTCGTAAATGGTTACGTCGATGCAAGCTTTGACACTGATCCGTACGATTCTAAATCACAAACCGGATACGTGTTTACATTGAACGGTGGAGCTGTCAGTTGGTGCAGTTCTAAACAAAGCGCTGTGGCGGGATCTACGTGTGAAGCGGAGTACATAGCTGCTTCGGAAGCAGCAAATGAAGGAGTCTGGATGAAGGAGTTCATATCCGATCTAGGTGTCATACCTAGTGCATTGGGTCCAATGAAAATCTTTTGTGACAATACTGGTGCAATTGCCTTGGCAAAGGAATCCAGATTTCACAAGAGAACCAAGCACATCAAGAGACGTTTCAACTCCATCCGGGATCAAGTCTAGGTGGGAGACATAGAAATTTGCAAGATACATACGGATCTGAATGTTGCAGACCCATTGACGAAGCCTCTTCCACGAGCAAAACATGATCAGCACCAAGGCTCCATGGGTGTTAAAATCATTACTGTGTAATCTAGATTATTAACTGTAGTGCAAGTGGGAGACTGAAGGAAATATGCCCTAGAGGCAATAATAAAGTTATTATTTATTTCCTTATATCATGATAAATGTCTATTATTCATGCTAGAATTGTATTAACCGGAAACGTAATACTTGTGTGAATAGATAGACAAACAGAGTGTCACTAGTATGCCTCTACTTAACTAGCTCGTTGATCAAAGATGGTTATGTTTCCTAGCCATAGACATGAGTTGTCATTTGATTAACGGCATCACATCATTAGGAGAATGATGTGATTGACTTGACCCATTCCGTTAGCTTAGCACTCGATCGTTTAGTATTCTGCTATTGCTTTCTTCATGACTTATACATGTTCCTATGACTATGAGATTATGCAACTCCCGTTTACCAGAGGAACACTTTGTGTGCTACCAAACGTCACAACGTAACTGGGTGATTATAAAGGTGCTCTACAGGTGTCTCTGAAGGTACTTGTTGGGTTGGCGTATTTCGAGATTAGGATTTGTCACTCCGATTGTCGGAGAGGTATCTCTGGGCCCACTCAGTAATGCACATCACTATAAGCCTTGCAAGCATTGCAACTAATGACATAGTTGGAGGATGATGTATTACGGAACGAGTAAAGAGACTTGTCGGTAACGAGATTGAACTAGGTATTGAGATACCGACGATCGAATCTCGGGCAAGTAAATACCGATGACAAAGGGAACAACGTATGTTGTTATGCGGTTTGACCGATAAAGATCTTCGTAGAATATGTGGGAGCCAATATGAGCATCCAGGTTCCGCTATTGTTTATTGACCGGAGAAATGTCTCGGTCATGTCTACATAGTTCTCGAACCCGTAGGGTCCGCACGCTTAAAGTTAGATGATAGTTACATTATGAGTTTATGTGTTTTGATGTACCGAAGGTAGTTCGGAGTCCCGGATATGATCACAGCCAAGACGAGGAGTCTCGAAATGGTCGAGACATAAAGATTGATATATTGGAAGCCTATATTTGGATATCGGAAGTGTTCCGGGTGAAATCGGGATTTTACCGGAGTACCGGGGGTTACCAGAACCCCCCCGGGGGTTTAATGGGCCAAGATGGGCCTTAGTGGAGAAGAGGAGGGGCGGCCAGGGCAGGCCGTGCGCTCCTCCCCCTCTAGTCCGAATTGGACAAGGAGGGGGGAGGCGGCGCCCCCTTTCCTTCCTCTCTCCCTCCTCCTTCCCCCTTCTCCTACTCCAACTAGGAAAGGAGGGAGTCCTACTCCCGATGGGAGTAGGACTCCTCCCTGGCGCGCCTCCTCTTGACCGGCCGCCTCTCCCCCCTTGCTCCTTTATATATGGGGGCAGGGGCACCTCTAGACACAACAATTGATCCCTTGGATCTCTTAGCCGTGTGCGGTGCCCCCCTCCACCATAGTCCACCTCGATAATATCGTAGCGGTGCTTAGGCGAAGCCCTGTGTCGGTAGAACATCATCATCGTCACCACGCCATCGTGCTGACGGAACTCTCCCTCAAAGCTCGGCTGGATCGGAGTTCGAGGGACGTCATCGAGCTGAACGTGTGCTGAACTCGGAGGTGTCGTATGTTCGGTACTTGATCGGTCGGATCGTGAAGACGTACGACTACATCAACCGCGTTGTGCTAACGCTTCCGCTTTCGGTCTACGAGGGTACATGGACAACACTCTCCCCTCTCGTTGCTATGCATCACCATGATCCTGTGTGTGCGGAATTTTTTTGAAATTACTACGTTCCCCAACAGGCCTTGCCGGGTGGCCCGGCAAGGGTCTTGCCGTGGCGCGCTATCGTCCCTGGCAAGGATCTTGCCGGGGGTCTTGTGGCTCTCCTCGGCAAGGATCTTGCCGAGGACCATTGTCTTTTGGTCCTCATCTGATCTTGAATATTCCTTGGTCTGACAAATATCTGCATGCTACCATGGAGGTGCCTCCCGAGCCCTAGTTCCAACATGGTTGGTTGAGTTGGAACCCATGGGCTTGAGGGTGGCTCACTCCGCTGGTGTGGGCGAGCCGCCCCGGCAAGGGTCTTGTCGGGGCTGCTGAGACTGCCCCGGCAAGGGTCTTGCCGGGGGAGCCTGCTTCGTCCTTCTGCTTCTTTGTGTTCTTGGCCTTGCTGTTGCCTTGGCTGTCTTGGGCTTCAGTTTTACCTTGGTTCACCTCCCTGTCCTGCTCGGTGCGGCCGTGGGCGCGGCTCCGACTGTCCATGCACAGGTAAATGGGTACAAAGGTGCGCCCCTTCTTTTGTACACCGACAGGAGCCCCCGGGCCTGGGCCACACATAAGCGCGACACGTTGTTGGGCCAGGCCCAAAACGGTGCGTGGGCAGGAGGGGCGGTTTTTACCTCGGTAATTTTCCGTCTGCTGCGCTTCCCCACGACCCGCGTTGAGTGCGCGACGTGGAGGGGTGCGCGTGACATGGGCGTCATGCGTGATGCGGTTTCCGCACGCATGCGTCACATCGCTGTTAATGGGAAAGGAGGCGGCCCACGCCTTCCCCGTAAAAAGGAATAACCGCGGGCACGCTACTCACTTTACCCCTTTCGCGTCTTCTTCCAATCTCAGAGCCGCCGCCCCCTTCTCCTTCCTCCCTAAGCTTCGTTCTTGCTCGCCGTCACCGTATCTCCGCCGCCTTCTGTCTCTTGCTCCCCCTAGCCGCCATGGCGCCCAAATCCACAAAGGGCAAGGGAGTGGCCAAGGACGCCGGAGCGGCGGAGCCGCCGGAGAGCGCGCTGGCGGTGCAAAGGACGCAGCTCGCCTACTTCCCTTCGACGGTCGACGTGTTCGAGCTCCGGGAGGCCTTCAAACCCCTGTGGGGGGTCAAGACGGGGGGGGGAGAGAAGATGGGGCATCCTGCCACGCGTGCCATCCCCGCCAACTGCGCCGAGGCTGCCCCAAATCGGTACCCTTTCTTCGTCGATTACTTCTCCTATGGGCTTTGTCCTCCGTTTTCTGACTTCTTCAGCGACATCATGCACACCTTTGGCTTCCGCCTCTTGGATTTTACCCCAAATGCTGTGGCGTGCATGGCCCTTTTCGCGCACCTCTGCGAAGGTTTCGCCGGGGTGCACCCCAACACGGCGCTTTTCCGTCACTACTTCTTCCCTCGGATTCAAACGGGGGGCGCCATCTCCGGTTGCGTCACCTGGATCCCAAGGTCCAAGGAAGCGTACCCGGATGGCGCCATGAAGGAGAGGTGGGAAGAGTGGCGAGGCCGGTGGTGCTGGATTGAAGAGAAGGACCCGCCGGCGTTCTGCGAAGTTCGTCGGGCGCCGCCGGTCCGCAGAAGCGATTGGAGCGACGTTGATGCCGACGACGAGAAGCTCACGATCGCCACCACTAGGATCCTTCGGCTCACCGAGGCAGGGCTCACCCTTGAGATGATTGGGGCGGACTTCATCCGCCGCCGGATCGCTCCACTGCACAACAAGGGGAGGCTGGCCTGGCTCTTCACGAACGCCGCCGACATCATGCGGCTTCGCCCCGGCCTCGACCACAACTTCAAAGTGATGGGGCATGCCCACTTCTGCCAGCGGATTTTCCAGGTCGATGTGGGTCATGACGGCGAAGTCGAGCGGACCGGCAAGGTCGCGAGGGCCGCCGCGAAGGCCGGCAAGGTCGTCAAGGGGCCCCTGTTCAGGTTGCCGGCGGGAGTGGCCCCGCTGAGCAACAACTCGCGTCGGACCGACATCATCGCCATGATGCCGGACGGCAACGCGCACGGCCCTGACCCGAGCTGGGTTGAGCCGGAGGACATCCAGGTGCAGCCGTTCTTCGGCACCCTGCACGAGGGGTACATCACCGACGAGGCGCGGCTCATCCAGGACACCACCCAGACGGAGTTGGACTACATCGCTGCCAAGGCGATGGAGGTAGGCTTGCCTAGGAGGCCGGCAACGCTGGTGGCGTGGAGGACAAGGTCGCGGCGGCCGCGGAGGAGGAGGAGCTCGCCCGGTGGGCGGAGGCCGCTGGGGAGGCCAGCAGTGCCGGCACCGGGGCTCCTCTTGTCGAAGACGCGGCCGACGAGTCGTGGGAGGAAGAGGCCGAGGAGGAGGAGGTCGTGGCCGTCGATCCTCCAGCCACGGGAAGAGGATGGGTCCTGCGGCGGGCCACCTCCGGTGAGCTGGTCCGGCCTGGCAGGGCCGCGCAGCTGCGGCAGGCCCAGGAGATGTCCGCACGCCAGACGAGGGCCGCGGCAGCGAAGAAAGTGGCAACGGCCGCGGCGGCGAAGGAGAAGGCATCCGCTTCTTCCTTGGCAAAGCGCGTTCGGACGCCACCTCCTTCCCCTCCCCCGACAGACATTGACGCGGGGGTCACCTTTGATTTTGGGTCCCTCATCCCAAGGAGGAAGAGGAAGGCAACAGAGGAGGAGATGAACGTCGAGTAAGCAACTTGCCCCTCTTTGCCATATCTATTTCCTCAGTCCGTGCCGCATGTCTTGACTTATTTTCATCCTCGCAGGGACGTGGAGATGCTAGCCCAGAGAGTGAAGAGGGCCAAGGCCTCGGCGGGCGGCCATCCCCCGGCTGGTGCTTCAAGGGCGCCGCTCGTGGTCTTGAGTAGCCCGGACAGCAGCCCCCGGCGCAGCCCCCAGCGTAAGTTCACCGCTCACTCGTCGTCGACATGTGTCAGGGGTATGATACTATGGCGCTGATCTTGTCGCGTATGCAGGAGGAGAGCAGCAGCGGGAGGAGCCACAGAGGGCTACTGCCACCACGCCGCCCCTATCAACCACACCGCCCCGAGGGGCATCCCCGGCAAGGGCGCCAAGCACCGAGCCCACACACATCGAGGAGGAGGAGAACTTGGGCGCTGGTGGCTTCGCCTCGGCACCAGATGTTGGCGGGGAGGGGACTTCTGCTTCCCAGCCTGGGACTGGTAAGTCTCTGGCCTTTCGTCCCTGCTTTTTCTCTTCTTTTTGAATCTTTGATCTTGGCTCTACCCCACCCTCTTCTTGATATCCAGATCCTCTCTCGGTGGACCAGGAGGACCTGGACACTGTCATCGAGGACGTGGCCAAGGACGCTACGGCGGAGGCCGAGAAGATCGCCGCCGAGGAGGCCGCCAGGGGTGCCGCGGAGGACACCGCCAAAGGGTCTGCCGGGGAGGCCGGCAAGGCTACCACCGAGGAGGCCGGCAAGGGGCCTGCCGGAGAGGCTGGCAAGGCTGCTGCCGAGGAGGAGGTGGTCGATGACCAGCCTTCCTCCTCCGCTGCCTCTGGCTCTGGCAGGTACCTGAAGGTGAGCGACGATCTCTTCGTCCACCTCCCAGGCGCGTCGAGCACCAGGGCTCCCGTCGAGGGGGAGGTGTTTGACCACGAGGTGCTCGCCGCCACCGGGCTTGAGATCGTTGATGAGACGAGCACTGGTGGTGACAGCTCCCAGGAAGAGCGGCTCCTCCACGCCATGGACGCCAGCTTCCGGAAGCTCCAGGCGCACCACCGCGCCCGCCTGGACAAGGCTAAGTCCGGGATGGCGGTGGCGGAGAAGGCGGAGGCGGACCTCCAGAAGCGCGTCGCCGAGACGCAGGACTGGTTCCGCCAGGCTCACGAGGAGCTGAAGGCCGCCCAGGGCGAGCTGGCCAAGCGTGATGTGGAGCTCACTATGAAGCTGGCCGACATCGAGAAGGCCCAGGAGACGACGGAGGGCTTGGCCGCGGTAGCCGAGGCCACCCGGACCCAGCACCAGGCCGCGCTGAACTCCCAGGAGGAGGACCTCGCCAAGCGCGAGGCAGACCTTGACGCCAAACTCCAAGCCAAGAACAAGTGGATGGAGAAGCTTGCCGCACATCGGACCCAAGAGCTGGAGCAGAGGCACAAAGAGACACTCGATGCCCAGGCTCTGCTTCACGCCGGCAAGGTGAAGGAGCTGGAGGTGGAGCGGGACGAGCTGAAGGAGCAGGCCCTGAAGCTGTCCCAGGAGAAGGACACGCTCAACAGCGTCTTGACGGAGGCGCAGGGCGCGGCCGTCAGTAGGGCCGGGGAGCTCTCTGAGGCCAACAACTCCATCAAAGACCTCAAGCTAAAGCTGGAGGGTCTCGAGAAGATGCTGTCGAAGGCCAAGGCCCGGGAAGGGACCCTGACCAAAAACCTGGAGACCGAGAAGCAGCTGCGGAAGAACGAGGCCCTCAACTTCAAGGAGCACGTGGAGGGCGAGAACCGCTGGCTCAATCGCCTCGCCACCGTTGCCAACCAGGCCGCCGCGCAGCTGGCCACCATTGGGATGCCGGACGTGAGGTACGCCCCGGAGCGGAGTGTGAGCGCCAACTGCAGCCTGACCCTGTTCTTTGAGAAGGTCATCGGTGCTTTGGAGCGGCTTCACGCCAACCGGGCGGCCTCGCTGGCAGACGAGGCCCGGAGGCTTTGCCAGGGCGCCATGACCAAGGTTCTCACCAAGGTGGCGTACTGGTACCCCGACCTCGACTTCGAAGCCGCGCTGGAGAGCTTGCCGGAGGATACTGACCTCGCGCCGCTCAGGGAGCGCATCAAGCCCGTCATCAGTGGTGTCGGCGGAATTCTGAGGGTGGAGGGCCAGCGCCGGGATTAGGCTCCCCGTTTCTTATCGTCGCTGCAGGTTCATGGCCAAGACAATTTCTATCTTTAGTTAGAACCGTAGCAACAATTTGATGTAATATAACTCTGCAATACTTTGATATTATGCATGTTATTTTCCTGTTCGTCCTTTCTCTATATGTCCACCCTACGTTTATCGGGTAGGCTTGCCGGCGCGTAAACCCAGGGCGGCGTCTTGAGGACGGACCCCCATTGGCCTGCCGGGTGTGCTTGCTGCCGTGCGAACCACCTTACCGCCCTTAACACGGCCGCCTGAACTGTCGAGCTTGACTCAAGTCAGAATCGAGAGCGTTGCCAAGTGCGGAAGGCTACCCCGCCACTCTCGACGCGGCCGCTTGAGCTGCTGAGCGGACTCGAAACAGAACAAGTGCGTTGCCAATCACGGGAGGGCCCCTTTGCGTGCAGGTTTCCCATAAATAGACAGGATCTCTGAGGACGATAACCTCATATGTAAAAGGAAATAGCTCAAGGCTCTGAATGACTTAGCTTTCTTGCTTGGTTGCTGCGCTGGCGTCCTTCGCGCTCGCAGGCGGCGCCGTTTTCTCCCGGCCATCTTCGTCTTGGGAGCCATGGCGATGAAGAACCTCTAGGCTAACTACTAGACCAGATTCTCACAATTGCGCCCCCTACCTGGCGCGCCAAAGATGTCGGTGTGGAACGACACCTATGGGATCACAAGAATCCCTACTATGGTTGCCGGGGCGCAAGGTTGCGAGAAGAGCAGGATTAGTAATCAGCACAAGGATCGTTTACCCAGGTTCGGGCCGCGAGGATGCGTAAAACCCTAGTCCTGCTTTGGTGGATGTATTGAGTGTTCTTGAGCCCTTGAACTAGCTACGGTGGATGAGTAGTTCCAAAGAGCTGAATCCTTCTCCAGTGCGCCATGGGCCTCCTTTTATAGTCGAAAGGGGCTGCCACAGTGGCTTATAGGAGGTGGAAAGGAGTACAGTGCTACGAGCTTATCGCTCGTATTACAGGACAAGACGCATTTAGTGCGCCGCTGAGGTGTCCCCTAGCTTTATCGGGGACGGGAGCGAGGCTCGTCCCGTCCGTCGCCGCTCCTCCTTGCTTCGACATGCGCCCTGGCCAGCGATGCGTGCGACGCCATGTAGGCAGGCAGGCAGCTGAGGTGGCGCGGTGGCAAAGTATTCACGAAGATCTGCATGCCGCCACGCAGGTGCTTGCCAATATGGCCCGGAAGCTGCATGTTGCCACGCGGTGCCTGCCCAGCTGGTTGTGCTGGCAGCTGCATGCGAATGGTGGTGGAGACTTGGCTGGTGCAGGCCTGGCAGTGGCCCTGCTGGCATCCTCGGTGAGGGCCTTGCCGGGTGGCCCGGCAAGGGTCTTTCCGTGGCGCGCTGTCGTCCCCGGCAAGGATCTTGCCGGGGGTCTTGTGTCTCTCCTCGGCAAGGATCTTGCCGAGGACCGTTGTCTTTTGGTACTCATCTGATCTTGAATATTCTGGTCTTGACAAAGATCTGCATGCTACCATGGAGGTGCCTCCCGAGCCCTAGTTCCAACATGGTTGGTTGAGTTGGAACCCGTGGGCTTGAGGGTGGCTCACTCCGCTGGTGTGGGCGAGCCGCCCCGACAAGGGTCTTGTCGGGGCTGCTGAGGCTGCCCCGGCAAGGGTCTTGCCGGGGGAGCCTGCTTCGTCCTTTTGCTTCTTTGTGTTCTTGGCCTTGGCGTTCCCTTGGCTGTCTTGGGCTTTGGTTTTACCTTGGTTCACCTCCCTGTCCTGCTCGGTGCGGCCGTAGGCGCGGCTCCGACTGTCCATGCACAGGTAAAGGGTACAAAGGTGCGCCCCTTCTTTTGTACACCGACAGGAGCCCCCGGGCCTGGGCCACACATAAGTGCGACACGTTGTTGGGCCAGGCCCAAAACTGTGCGCGGGCAGGAGGGGCGGTTTGGAGCGGGGAAATATTTAGCAGAGAAGTAATAAATCATATCCTTGGGACTACGCACACAACCAGGATCAAGAGAATTAAACCATATCTTAGCATCACCCTTTAATGAGAACGGAAATAGTTTAAGGATATAAAAGTAGCGAGTTCTCTCATCATTAGTGAACAGGGTGGCTATATCATTTAATTTAGTAAGATGTGCCACAATAGTTTCATATTCATAGCCATAGAAAGGATCAGATTCAACCAAAGTAATTATATCAGGATCAACAGAGAATCCATAATCCTTATCAGTAACAAAGATAGGTGAAGTAGCATAAGGAGGATCATATTTCATTCTAACATTCAGAGTTTTTTGTTTCAGCTTAGCTAATAATTTCTTAAGATCACTTCTATCATTTCAAGCAAGAAAGTCTCTTTTAGTCTCTTCATTTATAACATAGCCCTCAGGCACAACAGGCAATTCATATTTATTGGGAGAGCCTTCATCATCACTTTCATCAATATTATCAGTTTCAATAATTTCATTCTCTCTAGCCCTAGCAAGTTGTTCATCAAGAAATTCACCAAGTGGCATAGTAGTATCAAGCATAGAAGTAGTTTCATCATAAGTATCATGCATAGCAAAAGTGGCATCATCAATAACATGCGACATATCAGAATTAATAGCAGAAGCAGGTTTAGGTGTCGCAAGCTTACTCAAAACAGAAGGTGAATCCAGTGCAGAGCTAGATGGGAGTTCCTTACCTCCCCTCGTAGTTGAGGGATAAATTTTTGTTTTTGCGTCTTTCAAGTTCTTCATAGTGACTAGCAAATATAAATCCTAAGTGACTCAAAGAATAGAGCTATGCTCCCCATCAACGGCGCCAGAAAATAGTCTTGATAACCCACAAGTATAGGGGATCGCAACAGTTTTCGAGGGTAGAGTATTCAACCCAAATTTATTGATTCGACACAAGGGGAGCCAAAGAATATTCTCAAGTATTAGCAGTTGAGTTGTCAATTCAACCACCACTGGATAACTTAATATCTGCAGCAAAGTATTTAGTAGCAAAGTAGTATGGAAGTAACGGTAACGGTAGCAAAAGTAATATTTTTGGGTTTTGTAGTGATTGTAACAGTAGCAACGGAAAAGTAAATAAGCGAAGAACAATATGTGAAAAGCTCGTAGGCATTGGATCGGTGATGGAGAATTATGCCGGATGTGGTTCATCATGTAACAATCATAACATAGGGTGACACAGAACTAGCTCCAATTCATCAATGTAATGTAGGCATGTATTCCGAATATAGTCATACATGCTTATGGAAAAGAACTTGCATGACATCTTTTGTCCTACCCTCCCGTGGCAGCGGGGTCCTAGTGGAAACTAAAGGATATTAAGGCCTCCTTTTAATAGAGTACCAGACCAAAGCATCAACACATAGTGAATACATGAACTCCTCAAACTACTGTCATCACCGGGAGTGGTCCCGATTATTGTCACTTCGGGGTTGCCGGATCATAACACATAGTAGGTGACTATAGACTTGCAAGATAGGATCAAGAACACACATATATTCATGAAAACATAATAGGTTCAGATTTGAAATCATGGCACTCGGGCCCTAGTGACAAGCATTAAGCATAGCAAAGTTATAGCAACATCAATCTCAGAACATAGTGGATACTAGGGATCAAACCCTACCAAAACTAACTCGATTACATGATAAATCTCATCCAACCCATCACCGTCCAACAAGCCTACGATGGAATTACTCACGCACGGCGGTGAGCATCATGAAATTGGTGATGGAGGATGGTTGATGATGACGATGGCGACGGATTCCCCTCTCCGGAGCCCTGAACGGACTCCAGATCAGCCCTCCCGAGAGAGTTTAGGGCTTGGCGGCGGCTCCGTATCGTAAAACGCGATGAATCTTTCTCTCTGATTTTTTCTCCCCGAACACGAATATATGGAGTTGAGGTCGGTGGAGCTCCAGGGGGCCCACGAGGCAGGGGGGTGCGCGCAGGGGGGCAGGTGCGCCCCCAACCTCGTGGCTAGGGTGTGGGCCCCCTGGCCTTGATTCTTTCGCCAGTATTTTTAATATTTTCCAAAAATAAGTTCCGTGGAGTTTCAGGTCATTCTGAGAACTTTTGTTTCTGCACATAAATAACACCATGGCAATTCTGCTGAAAACAGCGTCAGTCCGGGTTAGTTCCATTCAAATCATGCAAGTTAGAGTCCAAAACAAGGGCAAAAGTTTTTGGAAAAGTAGATACGACGGAGACGTATCAGGGTGCGGCTCCGACTGTCCATGCACAGGTAAAGGGGTACAAAGGTGCGCCCCTTATTTTGTACACCGACAAAGATCTATAGAGATAGATCAAGGCGCTTGATAAATTTTTCAATGAGTACATACCTTGACAAGTTTTTGAAGTAGTTCAAAATGGAATAGTCAAGGAAGGAGTTCTTGCCTGTGTTGCAAGGTGTTAAGTTGAGTGAAGACTCAAAACCCGACCACGGCAGAAAATACAAAGAGAATGAAAAGTCATTCCCTATGCCTCAGTCATAGGTTCTATAAAGTATGCTATGCTGTGTACCAGACCTATTGTATACCTTAGCATGATTTTGGCAAGGGAGTACAATAGTGATGTAGGAGTAGATCACTAGACAGCGGTCAAAAATTATCCTTAGAGGACTAAGGAAATATTTCTCGGTTATGGAGCTGATAAAAGAGTTCGTCGTAAAGAGTTATGTCGATGCAAGCTTTTGACACCGATCTAGATGACTCTAAGTCTCGATCTAGATACATATTGAAAGTGGGAGCAATTAACTAGAGTAGCTCCGTGCAGAGTATTGTAGACATAGAAATTTGCAAAATACATATGGATCTGAATGTTGCAGACTAAACTTCTCTCACAAGCAAAACATGATCACTCTTTGGGTGTTAATCACATAGCGATGTGAACTAGATTATTAACTCTAGTAAACCCTTTGGGTATTAGTCACATGAAGATGTGAACTAATCACATAAAGATGTGAACTATTGGTGTGAAATCACATGACGATGTGAACCAGATTATTGACTCTAGTGCAAGTGGGAGACTGAAGGAAATATGCCCTAGAAGCAATAATAAAGTTGTTATTTATATTTCCTTATATCATGATAAATGTTTATTATTCATGCTAGAATTGTATTAATCGGAAACTTAGTACATGTGTGAATACATAGACAAAACAGTGTGTCCCTAGTATGCCTCTACTTGACTAGCTTGTTTATCAAAGATGGTTATGTTTCCTAGCCATAGACATGTGTTGTCATTTGATGAACGGGATCACATCATTAGAGAATGATGTGATGGACAAGACCCATCCGTTAGCTTAGCATTATGATCGTTAAGTTTTATTGCTATTGCTTTCTTCATGACTTATACATGTTCCTCTGACTATGAGATTATGCAACTCCCGAATACCGGAGGAACACCTTGTGTGCTATCAAACGTCACAACATAACTGGGTGATTATAAAGATGCTCTACAAGTGTCTCCGATGGTGTTTGTTGAGTTGGCATAGATCAAGATTAGGATTTGTCACTCCGTGTATCGCAGAGGTATCTCTGGGCCCTCTCGGTAATGCACATCACTATAAGCCTTGCAAGCAATGTGACTAATGAGTTAGTTGCAGGATGATGCATTACAGAACGAGTAAAGAGAATTGCCGGTAACGAGATTGAACTAGGTATGATGATACCGACGATCGAATCTCGGACAAGTAACATACCGATGACAAAGGGAACAACATATGTTGTTATGCGGTTTGACCAATAAAGATCTTCGTAGAATATGTAGGAGCCAATATGAGCATCCAGGTTCCGCTATTGGTTATTGACCGGAGACGTGTCTCGGTCATGTCTACATAGTTCTCGAACCCGTATGGTCCGCACATTTAACGTTCAATGACGATTTGTATTATGAGTTATGTGATTTGAT
This sequence comes from Triticum aestivum, assembly GCF_018294505.1. NCBI lineage: Eukaryota > Viridiplantae > Streptophyta > Magnoliopsida > Poales > Poaceae > Triticum > Triticum aestivum. The sequence goes on from NC_057808.1 coordinate 208,989,543, forward strand.
GTACCAAAGGTTGTTCGGAGTCCCGGATGAGATCACGAACATGACGAGGAGTCTCAAAATGGTCGAGACGTAAAGATCGATATGTTGGAAGGCTATATTCGGACATCGAAAAGGTTCCGAGTGATTCGGGTATTTTTCGGAGTACCGGAGAGTTACGGGAATTCGTCGGGGGAAGTATTGGGCCTTAATGGGCCATACGGGAAAGGAGAGAAGGGCCTCAAGGGGTGGCCGCGCCCCCCCATGGGCTGGTCCGAATTGGACTAGGAGGGGGCGGCGTCCCCCTCCTTCCTTCTCCCCTCCTCCTCCTTCCCTCCTTCTCCTACTAGGAATAGGAAAGAGGAGAGGAATCCTACTTGGACTGGGGAGTCCTAGTAGGATTCCCCACACCTGGCGCACCCCCTAGGGCCGGCCATCTCTTCCCTCCCCTCCTTTATATACATGGCCAGGGGGGCACCCCATAGACACACAAGTTGATTGTTTAGCCGTGTGCGGTGCCCCCCTCCACAGATTTCACCTCGGTCATATTTGTCGTAGTGCTTAGGCGAAGCCCTGCGTCGGTAACTTCATCATCACCGTCACCACGCCGTCGTGCTGACGAAACTCTCCCTCGGCCTTAGCTGGATCTAGAGTTCGAGGGACGTCACCGAGCTGAACGTGTGCAGATCGCGGAGGTGCCGTGCATTCAGTATTTGATCGGTTGGATCACGAAGACGTTCGACTACATCATCCGCGTTACTTGACGCTTCCGCTTTCGGTCTACGGGGGTACGTGGACACACTCTCCCGCTCGTTGCTATGCACCACCTAGATGGATCTTGCGTGTGCGTAGGGAATTTTTTGAAATTACTGCGTTCCCCAACAGGAACTGCCATGGCTTGCAACAAGCGGTGACAGTGAGGGTGCTTCTGAATGTGCAGAAGCGTATGAGACCGGATGTTATTTTCCTTATGGAGACACACTTGGATGATTACCCGGCAGATTGTTTACATCGATGACTCAAGATGAACCACAAAGAGGTTATACGTAGTGATGGTAGGAGTGGAGGGCTATTGCTGGTTTAGAAGAAAGAGGTGGAAGTCTTGCTCAGATTCAAAGGTTTAAATTTCATAGATGTATCAGTTGCAGGGATGATGATAATATGTGGAGATTTATTGGCATGTATGGAGAACCAAAATGGGAAAATAAGCATTTGACTTGGAACTGTTTGAGGGATAAACATGCAAATGGTGACTTGCCCTGGCAAATTATGGGTGATCTCAATGAGATCATGTACTCTTTTGAGAAGGAGTGAGTGAATCCTAGACCTTGTCATCTTATGCAGAGTTTCAGAGATGCGGTTGAGGACTGTAATCTAACCGAACTAGGATTTGTAGGGGATAAGTTCACATGGAAGAGGGGGAGAATTCGAGAAAGACTAGATCAAGGCCTTGCAAATGAGGCATGGAATACAAAATTCCCGGGAGTAGTTATTGAGCACTTGGATTATTATAGATCCGATCATCGGCCACTTTTCTTTAACTTGGATCATGCTTCGGATCATACCTAGAGTGGGCCAAAAGTTTTACGGTTTGAGGCTAGATGGTTGAAAGAAGCTAAATTCATAGAAACGGTGGAGGGGGCTTAGGCTGCTGCTAATGGCAGGACGCCAAATTCTTCTCTGGCCGAAATGCTAAATGTAGTCCACTCACAGCTTCATACATGGGACAGAAAAGTGCTCAAAAGTTCTAAGAAGAAGCTGAGATGAGCTCAACGGGAATTGAAAAGGTTACTGGGGAAGCAATAACTGATGATAATCTAGTGAAATAGAAGGAGTTATCTCTGGAGATTGAAAAGCTACGTGAGCAGGAGGAAATATACTGGTCACAGAGAGGGCGAATTAATTGGCTCCTATTTGGGGACCGTAACACTGACTATTTCCAGAATTTTCCGTGTGAACACCATAAGAGAAATATGATTAAGGGTTTAAGAGATGACTAGGGAATCCTTCAGGATGACATTAATTTCCTGAACCCTTTTATATCATATTATTTTGCAGGTCTCTTCACCACATAGGTAGAGGGGCCAGACCCGGAGGTTTTGAACAAAGTGGTGCCATGAGTTACAGAAGCAATGAACAATTTTCTCACTAGGCCCTACACCGCGGAGGATGTAAAGAAGGAACTCTTCTCCATCAGAGACCTCAAGGCACCGGGCCCCGATGGCTTGCATGTGGCTTTCTTTAAAGAATGCTGGTATATTTTGGGGAACATGTTGGCGTTCTGGGAACCATGGTACACAAACTTGCCTGCCTGCGGTCCATGGCGTGGCTCCTTCGATAGTCTGGTACGACCCATCAACCAGGCTATCAAGGCAAGACCCTCACGAGGACCCATTGGTCTCGCGAGATGAACGACACCAAGACCTCCCTTGGGAGCGGCCTCCCCAGGCGGCCTCCCGAGGAGCGGAGATTTCTATGCAGGTACCCAGCCTCATGAGGCTACCATGATGCAAGCCATGACGACCAAGGCAGGCGGGCGCCAGCGAGCGCTGAGGAGGCAGTTTCCTCTTTGGTGCTAAGGAGGCAAGGACACGTGTGGGTTCCCGAGGAATCTGACAAAGGTTTCCATTCCGGTGCTACAAGACCAAGGCCGCCAGCGCGGCAGGACAGATGTCATCACCGAGCCCACCTCTGCGTCATGACCAGAAGCTTTGCACGCGAAGACCACCTTTAGTCAGGATAAGATGTACTACTTGTCCCCTTTTAAATTGGCCACTGTGGGATCCCTTCCCGCCGACGTTTTGGGGGAAGACGACCGAAGCCACTATAAGTATAGGTTAGCCACCACCATAGAAGGGGTCGACTCATTCCCTCACCCCCGAACCTCACGAGGTTGTTCATCCCTTGTACTAGCTCATCCTCAGCCCCTCGTGAGGCGAATCCACCACAAAGCAGGAGCAGGGTCTTACACTGCAAGGTGGCCCGAACCTGGGTAAACTGTTGTGTTCATCTTCTTCCTTGTTCGTGTGAATCGAGCTAGTCCATGGGGCGATGGGCTGGTAGGCTCAATAGGTTGAGTTCTTCGCACACGCCCCAGGTTCGAACCTTCCTTAGGTCTGTGGAGCCCTGAATCCGACATTTGGCGTGCCAGGTAGGGGCATGTCGACACTCGGCCTCTTCATCGACCGCGCTCCGCACTCGACTCAAGGCTCCCATGGCCGAAGCCGTCCCACCCGTCGGGCCATCGGGCGCTTCCGAAGGCGCAGTGGGCCTCCGGGCCTTTACCCCTGGCCTCCGGCGGGTGCAGTGGCCACAAAGGTTCAGGCCGGCGTTGCCCCCGCGATACGACAGCGTGGCGGACCCCGAGGAGTTCCTCCGGTTGTACGCGCGGGGCATTTGGGCGGTGGGCGGTGACAACAAAGTCATGGCGAACTGGCTCCCTATGGCTCTCACGGGTGTGTCGTGCTCCTAGGTGCTCAACCTACCGGAGTCTTCAGTAGCCTCCTAGGAGGAGCTGCGCGACCTATTCATCGCGTGCTTTGCGGCACCGACGCTCCATGCTAGTGCGGCAATTCTTGGCAGGTCGCAGGCGCCAGCCTCAAGCTGTCGCGTCAAGTAGCTCTTCCGGCAGGTGAGGGCCGCCCAACCGCGGCAGGGGCTCCTCCAGGGCAGGTGGCGCCTGAGACCGACATCACCTTCGACTCCAGGGATCACCCCAAGACTACGGTTGGCGCCGGCGTGCTCCCCATGCTGTGCACGCCCACCATCAGCAGTGTTGCGGTCACCAGGACCCTCATCGATGGCGACGCTAACCTCAACGTCCTCTCTGTGGAAGCCTTCGACCTACTCCAAGTGCCTTGCATACTTGATGAGAGCCGCCATGAGCTCTCCCATGTTATTATATGACGCTTAAGCCGCCCAAGCTTCTGCTTAAGGGGGGTGCAATGACAGTTCTTCTCCAAGACCAGAACCGCCTGACCCACTGCAATACCGTCTGAAGAGTGCATAATAGCTGAGACCCACCGCACCCAATGATGAGCCGACTCATCCTCACGCTGCACACAGTTATCAAGATCAATAATCGTCAAAGGTTGATGTTCCTTTAAAATTCTGAATGAACCATGCTTTCAACTCTGCCTAAGAATTGATGTAGTTGGCAGGTAATCCTTTTAACTAGGTCCAAGCTGGCCCATCCAACATCATAGTAAAGTACTTCGTGCACACACAATATCATTGACATCCAGCATCTTCATGGCTAACTGATATGTCTCCAACGTATCTATAATTTTTGATTGTTCCATGCTATTATATTGTCTGTTTTGGATGTTTAATGGGCTTTATTATACACTTTTATATTATTTTTGGGACAAACCTACTAACCCAAGGCCCAGTGCAAATTGTTGTTTTTTTGCCTATTTCAGTGTTTCGCAGAAAAGGAATATCAAACGGAGTCCAAACGGAATGAAACCTTTGGGAGAGGACTTGGAGTGGACGTCAAGAAATCAACGAGGAGGCCACGAGGCAGGGAGGCGCGTCTGCCCCCCTGTGCGTGCCCCCACCCTCGTGGGTCCCTCGCAGCTCCACCGACCTACTTCTTCCTCCTATATATACCCATATACCCCGAAACCAATCAGGAGCACCATGAAACCCTATTTCCACCGCCGCAACATTCTATACCCATGAGATCCCATCTTGGGGCCTTTTCCGGTGCTCCACCGGAGGGGGGAATCGATCACGGAGGGCTTCTACATCAACACCATAGCCTCTCCGATGATGAGTGAGTAGTTTACCACAGACCTTCGGGTCCATAGTTATTAGCTAGATGGCTTCTTCTCTCTCTTTGGATCTCAATACAAAGCTCTGCTCGATCTTCTTGGAGATCTATTCGATGTAACTCTTTTTGCGGTGTGTTTGTCGAGATCCGATGAATTGTAGGTTTATGATCAAGATTATCTATGAACAATATTTGAATCTCCTCTGAATTCTTTTATGTATGATTGGTTATCTTTGCAAGTCTCTTCGAATTATCAGTTTGGTTTGGCCTACTAGATTGATCTTTCTTGCAATGGGAGAAGTGCTTAGCTTTGGGTTCAATCTTGCGTTGCTCGATCCCAGTGACAGAAGAGGAAACGACACGTATTGTATTGTTGCCATCGAGGATAAAAAGATGGGGTTTATATCATATTGCTTGAGTTTATCCCTCTACATCATGTCATCTTGCCTAATGTGTTACTCTGTTCTTATGAACTTAATACTCTAGATGCATGCTGGATAGCGGTCGATGTGTGGAGTAATAGTAGTAGATGCAGAATCGTTTCGGTCTACTTGTCGCGGACGTGATGCCTATATACATGATCATGCCTAGATATTCTCATAATTATGCACTTTTCTATCAATTGCTCGACAGTAATTTGTTCACCCACCGTAATACTTATGCTATCTTGAGAGAAGCCACTAGTGAAACCTATGGCCCCCGGGTCTATTTTCCATCATATAAGTTTCCAATCTATTTTTACTTTGCAATCTTTACTTTCAATCTATATCATAAAAATACCAAAAAATTATCTTATCATCTCTATCAGATCTCACTTTTGCAAGTGGCCGTGAAGGGATTGACAACCCCTTTATCGCGTTGGTTGCAAGGTTCTAATTTGTTTGTGTAGGTACGAGGGACTTGCGTGTGGCCTTCTACTGGATTGATACCTTGGTTCTCAAAAACTGAGGGAAATACTTACGCTACTTTGCTGCATCACCCTTTCCTCTTCAAGGGCCAATGCATGCTCAAGAGGTAGCAAGAAGGATTTCTGGCGCCGTTGCCGGGGAGTCTACGCACAAGTCAGGACATACCAAGTACCCATCACAAACTCTTATCCCTCGCATTACATTATTTGCCTTTTGCCTCTCGTTTTCCTCTTCCCCACTTCACCCTTGCCGTTTTATTCGCCCTCTCTTTCCGTTCATCTCTTTTCGCTTGCTTCTTGTGCCCCGTGTGCCGTTATGGCCAGTCCTTTATCTACTCCTTTGTCTCCCGAGAATGAGGTTCTTAATTTTAAACAAAGGGAGGGAGAAAATCTAAAAGATGCTTGGTACAGAATTTGCAATGTTCAAAATAGATCTACTAGGAAGCAATCTACTTACGTTCTTCTTTGCAATTTTTATGTAGGCATCACCCCTTGGAATAGATATATTCTTGATACCATTACCGGAGGGAATTTCTTCAGTAGCCATACTTTTGATTCTTATAATGCTATGTTAGATTTGTTTGGCCCACCACCTCTTTTAGTTAATGGAACTGTTTAACTTTGGAACATGTGATGCAAAGGCTGGAAATTATTGAAAATAAAGTTGCCACTGTAGAATTGATTGAAAATTTGGATAAAAAGATCCACAACCAAATTATCCAATACGGATCTAAGGTAGGAGTTGCTCTTAATTTTTTTAAAGAAAAGGAACCCATAGTTAACGAAAAGATAGATCAAGATTCCACAAGAATTGATAAATTTGAGGATATTATTACCAACTTACACTACAAAAAAAGACACATCCGTGACATTTTGGGCCGAACGAATTTTTTTCTGTCATACTTATGACACTTCTATGACGATAATTGTGACAAAACCCGGTATCATCATAGATGTCGTGGGGTCCTACTTCTATGACAAAAAATCATGACAGAAAATGGGCGTTTCGTCCTGGGCGGGCCGGAGACGCAGCTGCATGACATTCTTTGGGCCGTCCATGATGGAAAAAACCATGGTAGAAGCAAGGGCGAGGAAAATATCGGGGTGTTCCCGTTTACGGTGGGTGGTCAGGGCCGAGCGGTGCATGTTTCTCTCGTACACGCACGCGCGTGGGTGCGAGGCGTTGGGCTCTAGCTAAACCCGAGCGAGGCGTTGGGCTCTAACTGAACCCGAGCGATTGCACTGCAGGCTACGCGTTACTGAACCCGAGCGATCGATCGATGGCTGTTAACTGAACCCGATCGAGCGATTCCTTCACTACTGCTGCTAACTGAAGCCAATCGATGCTGGCTCTGGATGAACAGTGAGCATTGCTGGGAGGGTTTGGATGAACAGTTCCGGTGGGGGTGGATGAACAGGACCCCGTGGTGTTGCCTCTGGATGAACAGGACCCCGATCGATCGAGCAGGTTGGGGCTGGATGAACAGGACCCCGTGGAGGGCTGGATGAACAGGACCACCCCGTGGAGGGCTGGATTTACAGTAGACGGTGGAGGGCTGGATGAACAGTTGCACCGTGGAGGGCTGGTTGAACAGGAGCCCGTGGAGAGGGCTGGTTGAACAGTAGCCGGTGGAGTAGCGCATTGTGGAGGCTGGATGAACAGGAGCCCGTGGATGAACAGTCGTAGGTGGAGGATGGAGGAGGTCAACGGTGGATGAACAGTAGCCCGTGGAGGCTGGAGGGGGTCGACGGTGGAGATGAACAGTATCTCGTGGAGTCACGTTTTGCGGAACGCCTGTAGCGACCAGACCTCAAATGGTCTATGCTGCTGTGCACCAGTGTCATCCCTGGATCAGTAATGCTGACACGCACAGTACACATGGAGGATTTATAACAGAGTAGCAATCACACACTTATTACATCGAATATCTCCAAAGAGAATAAGTATGATAAACATGGCTTAAGGCCATCTAAAAACGATAACAGCGGAAGACTTGGAAGATAAGTGAGTCCATCAACTCCAACGGCATCACTGAGTATAAGACCACGACCTAAGGCACCTTACTCGTCGTCTGAAAAGTCTGCAACATGAAACGTTGCAGCCCGAAAACGGGTCAGCACATAGAATATGCTGGCAAAGTAACACATAGAGAATAATGAACCATAATAAGGCTATACTACATGCATATATGGCTGGTGGAAAGCTCTATGGTTACAATTTTGCGAAAAGCCAATTTTATCCTACTTCAAAGGAATAAATTTTATTTAACTATCATGGTGGTTGTGAAACATTGAGATGGTTGACAGCATCTCAATCCCAATTAAATGTCATCAATAACCCAACAAAATTAATTAGAAGTAACATAGTGATGAGATTCACATGATAATCCAAATACTAGATACTCAAGTTGTCCATAACCGGGGACACGGCTAACCATGATTAGTTTGTACACTCTGCAGAGGTTTGTGCACTTTTCCCCACAAGACTCGATCTCCTCCGTTGGATTACTCGCACTACATGGTGTTTGAGTAACGGATGACCGAGACACAGTCTTTCAGAAGTGTTTGCACCTTACGTATGGGTAGACCGTTACACCTACTTTCCCCTACATCTGCTAGTCTACCACTGTAAGAGTTCACACAACTTAGTCAACTATGCTAGAGCCCATAATAGCTTGCGGCTGCACACGGAAGTTTCTAGCACGAATAATCTCATGATCCCTTTGAACCTGGGTGGCGGTCCAAAAGAAAAACAGGCAATCCTGGAATACCCGGGTACCTCAATCCACCCAGATGTGAGTTTTAGTTGCCACCTTAAGTAAACCATTAATTAACAATCTCACATCTGTCATGGAACTCTCTCAAACCCAATCCACGTCTACGAGCATAGCATGGCAATATAATAGCAAACGTAGAAGTAACTCCCAAGGGTTTGATAAATAAAACAGGTAATAGGTACTACCTCAACTACTTCCCAAAACCCACAATTTAATTAGATCCTAATCATGCAATTGTTTGAGGAATAGATCTAATGCAATAAAAACTGGGTATGGAAGGTATATGATCAAAGTGTTACTTGCCTTGCTGATGATCCGCAAAACCTAGCGATTCGAAGTAACAAGCGGCACACTCCGGGTACTCTATCGCAAACAAACAAGCATACAATCAGTACTCATCTAATGCACAGGTAAAACTCGAATGAAAGATCCAACCAGAAAGTTCAACTTAAGAACTCCGGTTTGCAAAAAGAATCAACTCGAAAGAAACAACGAAAGTCAAACGGCGAAAGAAACAAGCTTCGTTTACTAATCTGGATCTAGGTCAAATTTTACTGTAGCAAAAACTTGTTTGAGTAGGTTAAACGGAAAGAGAATTTCGAGACGAAACTCTAGGCGCTTGAATCGCCTGATTCCGATAAACGAGCGAAAAGTTAAACAGAAACGAAGATTCGATCAGAAATCGAATTTGAGAAAATAGCGGAAAAATCCGACGAAAAAGAAAAACGGACGAACGGTTAAAGAACGGACGTTCGTTAACAGAGAAAAACCGACGAACGCGTTCGTTAAAACGAACGGTTCGGTGAACGCTCGCAAAATAATAAAACCGAAAAAAACTGATCTAGGTTTTTTTTTAAAGAAAACCGGCAAAACGAGGCGAGGCAGTACCTCGTCGGGGCAAGCTCCGGCGGGGTGCCGGCGAGGGCGGCGGGTGCGGCGGGGGTGCGGGGCTCGGGGGAAGGCGAGGGGCGGCGAGGCGGCGGCGAACGGCAGCGGCCGGTGGCGGCTCGGGCTCGGCTCCGGCGGCGGCGACGGGGTGAGGTGAGAAGGGGGGTGCGGGGGTATATAAAGGGGGGGGTGCTCCGGTGGCTTGGGGAGCGGGCAAGCCGAGCGGGAGGCGGCTCCCGTGTCCATGGCGGACACGGCGGCGCGGCGGCGTGCTGGGGAAGGAGAGGGGCGCGGGGTGGGCCGGCGGCCTGGCGCGGCTGGGCTCGGCCCGGCGGGCGCGCGCGTTTTTTTTAAACGTTCCGCGGAAAATAATTCGTATAAAAATAAATAAAAGTCCAAAAAATATAAAATAGATTTTCCCCGTCTAGTTAGAAAATCTAGAATAGGGTGAACATTTTTTTAACACAAAATAAATATTTTGAGAACATGCAATATTTTTAATGCAATAAAAATTGCAAATAAAATCCAAATAAATTCCAATAAATGATTTTAACATTTTATCCTCCAGTATTTCAATAGTTTTGGAGAAGTCATTTTTTCTCCTCTCATTTATTTTTAAAATGAAATATTTTTCCGGAGAGAAAATAATTAAAACCAAAATCCTCGTCTTATTATTTGATGAAAATCAAATATGAAAATTCGAAAAAAAATCCCCAACTCTCCCCGAGGGTCCTTGAGTTGCTTAGGATTTATCGAGGATTTGTCAAAATGCAATAAAATATGATATGCAATGATGATCTATGTATAACATACCAAATTGAAAATTTGGGATGTTACAAACCTACCCCCCTTAAGATGAATCTCGCCCTCGAGATTCGGGTTGGCTAGAAAACAGGTGGGAGTGGTCCTTCCGTAGATCTTCCTCTCGCTCCCAGGTGGCTTCATCTTCCGTGTGGTGACTCCACTGGACTTTGCAAAACTTGATAACCTTGCTGCGGGTAACTCGGCTGGCATACTCAAGAATCTTAACTGGTTTCTCCTCATAGGTCAAATCACTTTCCAGCTGAATCGCTTCCAGTGGCACAGTATCTCTCAGTGGTATCTCAGCCATCTCTGCGTGGCACTTCTTCAACTGGGAAACGTGAAATACATCATGAACTCCAGACAATCCTTCGGGCAATTCCAGCTTGTAAGCAACCTCTCCCATACGTTCCACAACTCTGTATGGTCCGATAAAACGGGGCGCTAACTTTCCCTTAACTCCAAAGCGCTTCACTCCTCGAAGTGGTGATACTCAAAGATAAACTCGGTCTCCGACTTCGTGAACTGTCTCCTTTAGTTTAGAATCAGCATAACTCTTCTGCCTGGACTGGGCTACCTTGAGCCTATCGCGAATCAACCTCACTTTCTGTTCAGACTCCTTAATCAAATCTGGTCCAAACAACTGACGGTCTCCAACTTCGTCCCATAACAACGGTGTTCTACACCTCCTTCCGTACAAGGCTTCGAAAGGGGCCATCTTCAAACTGGTCTGATAACTGTTGTTATAAGAAAACTCCGCATATGGCAAATTATCGTCCCAACTAGATCCATAATCTAGTGCACATGCTCTCAACATGTCCTCCAAAATCTGGTTGACTCTCTCGGTCTGTCCATCTGTCTGCGGGTGAAAAGCTGTACTAAATTCCAGCCTGGTTCCCAATGTTTCATGTAACTGCTTCCAAAACTTCGAGGTAAATTGGGTTCCTCTGTCTGATACAATGGTCCTCGGAACTCCATGCAAACATACGATCCTGGTCATGTATATCTTTGCCAACTTAGCACTGGTGTAAGTGGTCTTCACGGGAATAAAATGAGCCACTTTTGTCAACCGGTCGACTACAACCCATATTGAGTCATAGCCTGAACGAGTCCTGGGTAATCCTGTGATAAAATCCATGCCTATTTTATCCCACTTCCATTCGGGTATCGGCAATGGTTGTAGCAATCCTGCTGGCTTCTGATGCTCTGCCTTCACTCTCTGACACACATCACAAACTGCTACATATTCTGCAATATCCTTCTTCATTCCGGTCCACCAGAAAGTATTCTTCAAATCCAAATACATCTTGGTATTCCCTGGGTGAATCGAGTACGGTGAATCATGGGCTTCTTGCAAAATCAACTTCCTGATCTCCGGATCATTTGGCACATATACGCGGTCCTCGAACCATAAGGTATCGTGCTCATCCTCACGAAATCCCTTGGCTTTACCTTTGCTCATCTTCTCCTTTATCTCTTCAATCTCCTTGTCTGTCTTCTGAGCTTCTCTGATCCTTTCCATCAAGGTAGACTGAATCTCCAATGTCGCTAAATAGCCTCTTGGGACTATCTCCAAACATAGCTCGCGAAGGTCCTCGGCTAACTCCTGAGGTAACTCTCCTGTCATGAGGGTGTTGACATGACTCTTGCGGCTCAACGCGTCTGCTACTACGTTAGCCTTTCCAGGGTGATAATGCAATCTCATATCATAATCTTTAATGAGCTCCAACCATCTCCTCTGTCTGAGATTTAACTCCTTCTGCGTGAAAATATATTTCAAACTCTTGTGATCCGTGTACACCTCACAATGGTTTCCGATGAGAAAATGTCTCCATGTCTTCAATGCATGCACCACGGCTGCTAACTCCAAATCATGCGTAGCATAATTCTTCTCATGGGGTTTAAGTTGTCGTGAAGCATATGACACAACTCTTCCTTCCTGCATAAGCACTGCTCCAAGTCCTCGACGAGAAGCGTCGCAATAAACTTCATAATCCTTGCGTTGATCTGGCAGAATCAACACTGGTGATGTAACCAATCGTTTCTTCAACTCTTGGAAACTAGCTTCACATTCCTCAGTCCAATTGAATTTGGTGTCCTTCTTCAATAGCTCAGTCATGGGCTTAGCAATCTTCGAGAAATTCTCGATGAATCTCCGGTAGTATCCTGCAAGTCCAAGAAAACTCCGGATTTCTCCAACTGTCGTGGGTGATTCCCAACTTGTCACTGTGTCAACCTTGGCAGGGTCCACTGCTACTCCTTCTCCAAAAATAACATGTCCAAGGAATCCAACTTCCTTCAGCCAAAATTCACATTTGCTGAACTTGGCGTATAACTGATGTTCTCTGAGCTTCTCAAGTACCAATCGTAAATGCTCCTCATGCTCTTCCTCATCCTTGGAAAAGATTAAAATATCATCAATGAACACCACGACGAACTTATCCAGAAATTCCATAAACACTTTGTTCATCAGGTTCATGAAATAGGCAGGTGCGTTAGTCAGACCAAATGACATAACGGTATACTCATACAATCCATATCTGGTGGTAAATGCCGTCTTGGGTATATCCTGCTCTCGAATCTTTAACTGATGGTATCCTGATCGTAGATCGATCTTGGAAAATACTTTAGCTCCTTGTAGGCGGTCAAACAAATCATTGATCATCGGCAGTGGGTACTTGTTTTTGATGGTCACTTCATTCAATCCACGGTAATCAACAACCATCCTCAGCGATCCATCTTTCTTCTCCACTAGAAGTACTGGTGATCCCCAAGGTGACGAACTTGGGCGAATATAGCCTTTATCCAGTAACTCCTTGATCTGCTTCTTAATTTCCTCCAAATCTTTTGCGGGCATCCTGTACGGTCTCTTAGATATTGGCCCTGTGCCTGGCAAAAGTTCAATCAAGAACTCAATGTCTCTATCTGGTGGCATGCCTGGCAACTCTTCTGGAAATACATCCGGATAATCCTTCACCACTGGTACTTCCTCCTGTACAACTCCTGATAAGGAATTTACTTGAGTCCTCTTCGGCATATGCCGGGATACATACTTGATCCTTTTTCCTTCCGGGGTGGTAAGCAAAATCGTCTTGCTGGCACAATCGATGTTTCCTCCATACAACGATAGCCAATCCATTCCCAAAATCACATCCAAACCTTGCGACTCCAAAACTATGAGGTCTGAGGGGAAAACATGCCTACCAATGGCCAATGGTATCTGAAAACATCCTTGGGTTGCCATATACTCTGCTCCTGGCGAGGTTACTAACATAGGGGTTCTGAGAACTTTGGTGGACAGCTTAAACTTATTCACAAATCCCCTTGATATGTATGAATGCGATGCACCAGTATCGAAAAGAATGGTTGCAGTAAATGACTTAACCAAAAACTTACCTATTACTGCATCAGGCTGAGCTTCAACCTCCTCCACGCTCACGTGGTTCACATGTCCTTTGCTGAACGGGTTCGGCTTCTTCCCAGAGCTTCCATTGCCATTTCCATTTTGGGCTTCAGGACATTCATTGGCATAATGTCCATTCTTCTGGCACTTAAAGCAAGTGACTTGGCTCAGGTCCCTCTTGGCTGGGGTAGATGGGTTGGTGCGGTTCTGTCCGTTGCTTCCTCCATTCCCATTACCATTTTTAGAGCCATTATGGTTGTGCGAACTACCTCCTCCATGGGTATGCTGAAACTGTCCTCCCGGCTTCGGGGTAAAACGAGGCTTCTGTTGAGCTCCTGAGTTATACTTCCCTTGTCCATACTTCCTCTTACGGTTTTCAATCTGTTGTTGCTTCCCTTCAATCATGAGAGCTCTATCTACCAGCTCCTGGTAGTTGTTGAAGGTTGCTACCATCAACTGCATACTCAGCTCATCATTCAGTCCTTCCAAAAACTTCTCCTGCTTGGCTGCATCTGTAGCAACGTCATCTGGTGCATAACGTGCTAACTTACTGAAATCCCCAACATACTGGCCTACGGTACGTCCTCCTTGGCGTAGGTTGCGAAACTCATGCTTCTTCATAGCCATAGCTCCTGCTGAAACATGAGCTGTACGAAAGCTTGCTGAAACTGGTCCCATGTGACAGTGTCAATAGGGTGCGTGGCTGTATAATTCTCCCACCATGATGCTGCGGGTCCATCAAGCTGATGTGCGGCAAAACGCACTCTTTCCGCATCTGTGCATCCTGCAGTGGTCAACTCCCTTCCAACTTTGCGGAGCCAATCATCTGCAACAATCGGCTCGGTGCTACTGGAAAACACCGGCGGGTTTAGCCTTAAGAAACGGGCTAAGTGATCAACAGGTGGTGGTGGCGGTGGGTTGTTGTTGTTGTTTGCCTTGGTTCTGCACTAACACTTGCATCAGGGCATTCTGTTGCTGAATCAACTGGGTGATCTCTGGTGGGAAAACAAATCCGGTGTCGCGTCTCGGAGGCATCTGATAGGTTAGAAAAGATGAGAGTTAAGAATAGAATGAGGTCTAGAGAGAAAACACTACCCATATGCTCATGAGACAAATACAATCAATATCACTCAATCAATTCAAACAAGGCAAAACAATCGATCTAACTAGCGTTACAAAGTGCTTGAACTATACTATTAAATGGGGGAAAACTACTACTGATATGGTGGTCTAATAAAATTCTAATCCGTTGAAGACTCCATGATGTCCGCTCCAGCTTCATCAACAAAGTCATCTTCACTTGGTTCCGAGTCGGTGTCGTCGATGATGATGTAGTTATCCGGACAAGTGCATTCGTCGACTTCTGCTTTTGGCACTGGATTTCCCATGAATACTCCAATCTTCTTCTCCAGGTCGTCATTCTTCCCTACTAGTGCGATGATTTCTTCCATATAATCCTCGCGTGTAGCCTTGAGTTCTTCTTGGAGCTCCTTGATCTTCGTTAATGCCTTCTTCAGTTCTTCCTTGTCCGTGCACATCTGGTTCTCCTGGCGACGAATATGTTGGTTCTGCTCCTGGATGAAAGCTGCAATTGATCCATCCTTCTTGGTTCTGATCATCTCCCATTGCGCGTCTCGGCGTCCACAAATTTGGTAAATTGTATCCTTAAGCTCTTGGTGATAGACTTCTCCAATGCGTCCCATGGCGACGTGTGCGGCCATGCTCTTCCCTAAACTCCAGGTGGGTGCTTCGAAAACCAATCTTATGGGTTCAGTAACTGGCACAAACGTCCTTCCTGGAATGTGAACTTGAATCTTCCAGCTCTCCTCTTCGGGTAATGTGGCTTTGTAGGTTCCGGTGATGCTTGGTATTCCTATGTTCAGGTACTTGGTGACTTCCTTCAAGTGTCGACCAAACGGCGTGTCTTCATCTGGTTGCATGAACTTGCTCCTTGCATCCGCCATTCCTAAAAGAGTAGAAAGTGGAGAGGGGTCAGAAATGAGAAGAGAGAAGCTTTCTAGGGCTTAAGCTTAGTGGTCATGTCCTACAGTCAGCGTGTGCTCTGATACCAACTTTGTAGCGACCAGACCTCAAATGGTCTGTGCTGCTATGCACCAGTGTCATCCCTGGATCAGTAATGCTGACACGCACAGTACAAATGGAGGATTTATAACAGAGTAGCAATCACACACTTATTACATCGAATATCTCCAAAGAGAATAAGTATGATAAATATGGCTTAAGGCCATCTAATAACGATAACAGCGGAAGACTTGGAAGATAAGTGAGTCCATCAACTCCAACGGCATCACTGAGTATAAGACCACGACCTAAGGCACCTTACTCGTCGTCTGAAAAGTCTGCAACATGAAACATTGCAGCCCGAAAACGGGTCAGCACATAGAATATGCTGGCAATGTAACACATAGAGAATAATGAACAATAATAATGCTATACTACATGCATATATGGCTGGTGGAAAGCTCTATGGTTACAATTTTGCGAAAAGCCAATTTTATCCTACTTCAAAGGAATAAATTTTATTTAACTATCATGGTGGTTGTGAAACATTGAGATGGTTGACAGCATCTCAATCCCAATTAAATGTCATCAATAACCCAACAAAATTAATTAGAAGTAACATAGTGATGAGATTCACATGATAATCCAAGTACTAGATACTCAAGTTGTCCATAACCGGGGACACGGCTAACCATGATTAGTTTGTACACTCTGCAGAGGTTTGTGCACTTTTCCCCACAAGACTCGATCTCCTCCGTTGGATTACTCGCACTACATGGTGTTTGAGTAACGGATGACCGAGACACAGTCTTTCAGAAGTGTTTGCACCTTACGTATGGGTAGACAGTTACACCTACTTTCCCCTACATCTGCTAGTCTACCACTGTAAGAGTTCACACAACTTAGTCAACTATGCTAGAGCCCATAATAGCTTGCGGCTGCACACGGAAGTTTCTAGCATGAATAATCTCATGATCCCTTTGAACCTGGGTGGCGGTCCAAAAGAAAAACAGGCAATCCTGGAATACCCGGGTACCTCAATCCACCCAGATGTGAGTTTTAGTTGCCACCTTAAGTAAACCATTAATTAACAATCTCACATCTGTCATGGAACTCTCTCAAACCCAATCCACGTCTACGAGCATAGCATGGCAATATAATAGCAAACGTAGAAGTAACTCCCAAGGGTTTGATAAATAAAACAGGTAATAGGTACTACCTCAACTACTTCCCAAAACCCACAATTTAATTAGATCCTAATCATGCAATTGTTTGAGGAATAGATCTAATGCAATAAAAACTGGGTATGGAAGGTATATGATCAAAGTGTTACTTGCCTTGCTGATGATCCGCAAAACCTAGCGATTCGAAGTAACAAGCGGCACACTCCGGGTACTCTATTGCAAACAACAAGCAAACAATAAGTACTCATCTAATGCACAGGTAAAACTCGAATGAAAGATCCAACCAGATGTTCAACTTAAGAACTCCGGTTTGCAAAAAGAATCAACTCGAAAGAAACAACGAAAGTCAAACGGCGAAAGAAACAAGCTTCATTTACTAATCTGGATCTAGGTCAAATTTTACTGTAGCAAAAACTTGTTTGAGTAGGTTAAACGGAAAGAGAATTTCGAGACGAAACTCTAGGCGCTTGAATCGCCTGATTCCGATAAACGAGCGAAAAGTTAAACAGAAACGAAGATTCGATCAGAAATCGAATCTGAGAAAATAGCGGAAAAATCCGACGAAAAAGAAAAACGGACGAACGGTTAAAGAACGGACGTTCGTTAACAGAGAAAAACCGACGAACGCGTTCGTTAAAACGAACGGTTCGGTGAACGCTCGCAAAATAATAAAACCGAAAAAAAACCGATCTAGGGGTTTTTTTTAAAGAAAACCGGCAAAACGAGGCGAGGCAGTACCTCGTCGGGGCAAGCTCCGGCGGGGTGCCGGCGAGGGCGGCGGGTGCGGCGGGGGTGCGGGGCTCGGGGGAAGGCGAGGGGCGGCGAGGCGGCGGCGAACGGCAGCGGCCGGCGGCGGCTCGGGCTCGGCTCCGGCGGCGGCGACGGGGTGAGGTGAGAAGGGGGGTGCGGGGGTATATAAAGGGGGGGTGCTCCGGTGGCTTGGGGAGCGGGCAAGCCCGCGGCACTTCGATCGGGGTAGTCTACCGTCACTCTACTATGGAGTAATTTAGTGCATGGCTGGTGGACCCTGATGCTGGCTGTCCCACACATTGGCGAAAGTGAGTAATTTAGTGCATGGCTGGAGGAGGATCCGCACGGTAGAGCGTGTCCACTATTTTTCTGAAGAAAAAATGATTATTTCCACTCTTACGACGGAGGAGTGCGAAACACGGCAGCCACTTGAACATACACAGTGCTCCTACTACTAGGCATGTGCAGTGGTTCATACGTCAGTACTACATAATCTTGTTGCTAGTGCAGTAAGATATGACGACAACAAATGATGTTGTGCGCATGTCAACTATATGAACAGTAATGTAGTAACATAGTACCGCTTTCTCGACTGTCCGGTCGAGAATGAACGGTGAGATCAATGTTAACAGAACTAGGTCTACAGCGCACGGAGAGTACGGTGCTACAGTACTCCACGAAACATGAACCATATGAAGCACGAATAGTGTTAGGCAGGGTGTATGAAGGGTGCACGGGATGGGAGCAAAAGTTCCCTTCTGGACCCACTTTTGGGTGCTTGGCAGAGTGCATGAAGGGTGCATGAGTCCACACTAGTAGGTTAACACAAATACACGAAGAGGAAACAACTATATTGAGATGAGAATGCAACCAAAAACACCCACACGCTTTGTGCTACAGTGACTGATCTGCACCGTCTGAGTTTGATCCAACGGTCATGTTGCGCCGAGACATGGACATGCCCATGCAAAGGGCGCCTAAACACCACCGAAGTCCCTCTGCTTTCCGAGGCGCACGCCGTTGGTGATGCAGGGGGCGAAATGGCTGAAAGGCAATGCAATCTACGGGAAGGCGGAGGGAGCCAGCCGAGGAGCGGGGAATCTTTTGGTTTTCACCATGGTAAAACACCAGTCGATGACTTCTCACATCAGGGAGCAGTGGGTTTTATAGGCGGAGTCATCGTGACTAATTGCTGCCGCGCCTGCTCCCGTCAATCAAAAAATTAAAAATCCTGCCGCGCCTGCTCCCGTCAATCAAAAAAATTAAAAATCCTGCCGCACTCAAACACCAGAGCAACGCCGCGGTGGATATTTAAATTTACCTGCCGGCAAGTAGATAAAAAAGGGGTGAAAAAACAAATGTGGCGGCAGCCTAGCTAATCGGTCGAACTAGCCCAACTAGCTAGCCACCGTGCTTCACTGATGTACTCGGCAGGAAAAGTGGTCTTTCGTGATTTGACGACTCATTTACTTGCTTCGGCGAAAACGCGCGGTAGGGCGTCCCACGTCAGGAAGAATATATGCGTGCACCACCCGGGAGGACCCCGAAACCGCGCGGTAGGGTGTGCCATGTCTCGGCACGGAGGAAAAATGTGCGTGTAAAAATTTACTGTATCAGACGTAGTAATGGTTCGACCTCGGGACCCAGCCAGTCGGTCGAAAACACCCCACTAGCCACACAGCTTCATCATGCTAACATGGCACAGAGGATAGGTGTGGTTAGCTCCGTCTCGACCAGCCACAACGTCTCTTGTTCTAGGCGATTCTTCTATTTTCCAAGCTTTTTTTAGTTGTAATGACACCACGGCAAGCTAGCGCCGCTCTTCGTGTGTGCCCGTGCAAAGGTTAGATGATGGAGAGAAGAGAGAGATCACAGACCTGGGACCCACCAGTAAGTGAGTCAACGGTCATGCACGTGTTGACGAGGCACACCCTCTACTCTACTCAACATAATACTGTATAAAATCAAGTTATGGGACAAAGCTAACAACCGTTGTTGTTTCAGGCTATCGACTTACGCTTTGTAGTCCAGGTTGCCAGTTCGAATCTCGTCTTTCAGATTTGTTAGTTTTAGGTCCAAATTTGATTAATGACAAGTGGGACCCTCGTGTGTTGTTCCGATATTTCAGTGTAGGATGGTTTTTTTGAACAAACACTTTGCGCGATTAGACAAGTAACGGCACAAGTTACACGTATTTTGCAAGTTTACGAACAAAAACGACAGCGGCATAGAATATCACATCCACCCCGCAGCTTAGATGTTATGGTGATACGAGTTTTTACACCGTTGGAAGTGAGATCCAATGGCTTGGGAGTAGTCTTTGTAATTATGCGCAATTTCCAAACTCTCCAAAGGTTTTTTTACAAATAAAACATTCAGGCCTCGTGTGTGCCGCTGCATCTTGGATCCAACGGCTCCCCGTTGCTCATATTAGGTGCTCCCCGTAGCTTAATTACCTGCTACGGTGATATGAGCATCTAGGTCGTATGATCAGTGATCAGATGGCACATGCGTAG
The DNA here is from genome assembly GCF_018294505.1 of Triticum aestivum. NCBI lineage: Eukaryota > Viridiplantae > Streptophyta > Magnoliopsida > Poales > Poaceae > Triticum > Triticum aestivum. The sequence continues at coordinate 209,009,541 of NC_057808.1, forward strand.
TACTTTTACTTTCTGCGCAATTCCCAACTCTCTCAGCCGTATATTGCAAAAACATTCAAACCTCCTACTGTGGGCCGTTAGATCTTCGTGAACTCGTATCACCATAGAATCTACGGTGCGGGAGCACCTCATATTCTCCCGTGCAAGAAAACATAAGGTGCTCTCGCAGCTTGGATGCTACGGTGATACGAGCTTCGAGGTCGTTTGTTCTGAGATCCAATGGCATCTGAGCAGTCTTTGTGCTTGTAAGCAGTGGCCAAACTCTTTGGGGGCTTTTCTGCAAAAAAAACATTCGAACCACCGAGGAGGTGTTGGGTCACAAAATCCAACGGCTCTGAAGAGCTTGTATCACCAAAGCATCTAAGGTGTGGTAGCACATGATATTCTTACATACAGGAGAATATTATGTCCTCCTTCATCTTAGATGCTACGGTGATACGAGCTTCGACGTCGTTGGATATGGGATCCAAGGGCATCCGAGTAGTTTTTGTACAAATTGTGTGCAATTCTCAAACTCATCAAGGTTTCCTATAAAAATATTAAGGCATCATGTGAGCTGCTATATCTCAGATCTACAAGCTCCAAGCAACTCGTATCGGCATATAGCATCTAAGGTATGAGGGCACATGATATTCTCCCTGGGAGGAGGGGTGGGGGTGCACAACCAATCGGTGGTTGGGAGGGTGGGGACAAATATAATCTAAACAACCCTAAACAGAGCTTCATAATTTTACCTAAGGTCGAGGGGGTGACCCCCGACAATCATAGCTCCGCCTAATTAAACACAACATTTGCATGTAATGTAGTACTAGACTTAATATTCATGTTTCAGTTTCATGTTCATTTTAAATATTGAATTGAGGACCATGCATGTCTTACATTTTACTCCCTTCGTTCCTAAATATTAGTCTTTTTAGAGATTTCAAGTGGACTGGCACATACGGATGTATATAGACATATTTTAGAGTGTAGAATCACTCATTTTGCTGCGTATCTAGTCGCTTGTTGAAATCTCTAAAAGACTAATATTTAGGAACAGAAGGAGTATTTTTGAATTCGTGTCATACATGCATGGTTTGGAAAAATAGATGCACTGTACTTATTGGATTGTTGTAGTGTTCGTGTGTGGGTGTCTCTCTGTGTGTGTGTGTGGTCATATGCTTGATACATACAAAGTTTTCTCACCTCCATATTGTTCATCTTTTAAATTTGAATTTGCATTGAAAAACTTACCAGGGATACCATGAAATGTGAAATCCACGTTGAGATCACTATATCACAAACTCACTCTAATTCAACAACTCGTCATAAATCAATTACCACGTTGAGATTAGTATTTGCAAGAAAAATACGGGCATTGTAATACACATAGATTCGTTTGGCAATTTAAAAGGTTCCTTTCGTAATGGTAGGACCCAACGGCGTACCAGCCAGACCTTGGCTCGTGTTGATCCTAAAAAAACCGGGCTCGTGTCCTTCTGGTGGCGTGCGTGGTACGCACATTAGGCAACCCCAACCAGTCGAGCCTCTGCGTTTTGAGTCAAAATATCTGGCGGCCAGAATTCCAGCCCTAGGAAATTCCCCTCATGTCCCATAATGACTACCGATGAACAACGGAGGGATGCTTTAGTAACTAGACAATGTTACCTACCGTGCCGAGCACGGTTCAATTCCCTCGGTCGCCGCTCGCCAAGGTCACCCGTCAACTGCATTGCCTAGTACTACTACTACTACACCAGGATGAGCACAGAATTGAGCCCGTTTGTTTGTGCCTAGTACTTGAGTTAATATATCAGGCAATGCACTGGTACGGAGGGATTATCCTTTTGCTCTGCATATATAACTTGTCTGAAGTCTAACTAAGCAAAATGTTTGACCAAATCCTTTCTTAAGAAATACAACAGGACAGATGTATGGCTTGAAAATTTATTGCATGATGCAGGTTATGATATTGTTTCGAATCCTGGATCTTAAATTTCAGAAAATCCAAAAGTGACCATAAATTCTTGAAACTGAGCATGGTCACGTGATATGGCACAAATATTACTTCGTAATTTTTTTCTTCAATTTGAGACAAGCTGCTTATGACAAGTTGCACAAATGAAGAGCCAAGGTATTTTGGAACAAACAGCTGTCACGTTAAGGCGAACGCTTTCACTATTGAAACCGTGGGCGTTTACGTGCCGCCACGAGTCCTGCTTCTCATCGGCAAGTGCCATCCGAGCAAGCGTGTGAGTCGACGGGAGGCGTGCGAGCAGACCGCTGCACCGGCTGACAGGGAGGCGTGCGAGCAGACCGCTATGCAGGCTCACCGGGAGGCGAGCCCTTTGACCAGGCTCCGCCGCCCACCTTCGTCCCAACTGCTCCCACTTTTAATGTCACCGGTGCCGCAGTTTAAAATCAACCCCGCACTACCCGGTATCGCTACAATCTTCTCTCTTTCTCTCCGATTCTCCTGTCATCTACCTCCAACCAGCCTGACCTAAACGTACGCCATGCTGCATCACGATGGTCTGCCCTTAGTCTTCCAGTTTCCTGAGGAAGACACCCAGCCGGAGTTTCAAGAACATAAGGCGCTTTGAGACGAGCTTGAACTGGCCTTGCGGGAAGACGCCGCACCTATCCCCGCTCATGTTCCGGCTCCCGTCGCCCCGACTGCGCCAGCGCCCATCCCCGTGGCATTGATGGGATGGGAGCCACACATTGTCGCCGAGCTTGATGCCACGGGGTTCCACGAGGTCCCCGCCGACTTTCACGCGCCCGTGCACTAGCCAGCGCATGCGCCTGCGCGTGCACTGACGCGCACGCCCGTGCACCTGCCAGCGCATGCTCCTGCGCATGCACTGACGTGCGCGCCCGTGCCGGTGCCCGTGCACACGAATGTCTCCGCCGCGCCGTTGACAGCGCTTGTCCCCGCGCGGGTGCCAGTGCCCCCCTCAGCGGCATGGATGGCCGGCGTCGACCGTTTCCTTGCACCAACGCCAGTCGCCTCCTCCCGCCAGTTGACTCGCTCCAAAGTCCAGAACATTTTGGCCTTCCTAGAAGCTAGGCCAACGTCCAGGAGTACGCCAACAACGGCGCAAGGCGCCGCCGTCGCCGTCGGTCAGTGGCCCGACGACACACAGAGCACGGCAGAGGAGCTGCTTCCCACCGCAAGACGCCCCCGCCGCCGCCGCGTAATCTAAATTTGACATGAAAAACGTTCGGATTGCTATGCTTAAAATCCGAACGTTTATCATTTCCGTTTATTTTAGATCGATCGTCGTATAATTTAAAGTCGGAGTCAGACTGAGCGAAATCTATGGTTTGATCGATTGAATGTTCTGCTAGAGTCGTATCAAATTAAATATAAAATGTCATCAAGCCACATGTATTCCTTGTCATCCAACGACCTAGACTGCTTCAATGTCGAGCGCTCAACACGTTTAGCGTGCAGTTAATTTCATGCCAAAAATAGTGCTAATCACATAATAACACGCAAATAATATCCTACTTAATATCCGCATGCACTTAATATACTTCCAAATTAACGTGCATTGCACGTACACACTGACTAGTGCTGCTAGCACGTGAAACTGGTGCCGTAACTTGTGAACGCGTCCAGATATGGTCAACGGCAACATCGCCCGCGAGTTCTTCGTGTTTGCCCGTGCGTCTAAACGCAGAAGGGGAGGAGAGAGAGAGCACACATGGAACCCACCAGTAAGTGAAGGCGAATAGTACTAAAAATAATATTACATGTTATCAATTAAATAGGCTGTGGTAATATAAAAACATTATGTGAACAAAGGGAGGTACAACAAACATTGCTGTTCTACGTATGTTGCCTATTGACGTGCGGCTTGAAGGCCCTGGTCGCATGTTCGATCCTCGTCCTTTATTTTTTAATTTGTATATGGGTCCAAATTTGTTTCATGACATGTGGGCCCCTCGGTGTGTAGTTTGTAGCACTTTAATTTGTGGGTCGAAATTTGTTCCATTCCAAGTGGACTATCGGTGTGTAGTTTTGTAGCTTATTTATAATAATTAAAGAGAACAACAGAGTTTTTTGCAATAATACCATGGTGCGACGTTGAAGGCGAGAAAGGACGTGCGAGAGAGCGATGACCGAGCCAGAGGGAAATCAACTAGGGGAGTTGCGGGGGTTGCAACGGTGTTTCGAGTAGTTGTGGGCCGAATGCTACGAAAATATAATCTAAACCGACCGGAATAAATGCCTACACAAATTAATCCAAGGTTGGAGTGCCCCTCGCAATGTAAATAGCTCCGGCTTTGAGAGGGATGGAGTGGTAGCTTCAATGTGTGGAAGATACGGCGTGAGAAAGCGAGGTCAATCGAGAGACATATAGATAGAGAGACAAAGTGAGTGTGGTCCGACATTCATTGAACAAATATATATGCTCTGGAAAGATATTGTCCGATTGAGCTTTTGGCAAGGGTGAGGGCTGTAAGATAGAGCTTGAGAGATGATCCAGTCACAGACGTGTAGATATATTTTGTGCGTGGGAGGAAGCAAGGTCAATCGATCACATAGGGTCGTCGTGCGATCGAAAGAGTGAGACGGGTTGGAGAGAGTGACCTAGATAGACAATGTGCGTGAGAGAGTATACAATGTGAATAAGTCGAATTGGGCTCAAACATGGTGATATATCGTTTTTGTCCGCGAAAGAGCAAGGTCAATCGAGACATACAAAGAGAGAGAGAGAGAGAGAGAGAGAGAGAGAGAGAGAGCAAGCGTGGCCCGCCATGAGGTCGAAAGAGTGGGGGCGGCTTCGATGGACTGACCTAGATAGACAATCTGCGTGAGAGAGTATAGAGTGTGTCGATCGAGGCCCGAACAGGGAGATATATCATTTGTGTGTGAAAGAAAACGAGGTTAAACGAGACTCAGATAAAGAGAGCGAGATTGAGTGAGTGTGGCCCGCCGTGCGGAAGAAAGAGTGAGACAGTCTCGAGGGAGTGACCTAGATAGACAACGTGTGTGCATGCGCACGAGAGGTTGGGGGGCTAGATAGGCAATGCATGTATTTAGCGCGAGAGGGTGAGAGGGAGAGGGAGAGAGAGAGAGAGCTCAACATGGGGTGCAATGGCGGGTGTGTGAGGTAAATACATTTCGTAACAAAGTGTAAAAGGGGGGTTGTGTAGTTGAGAGAGTTAGAGATCGAAACATGGAGAGAAAGAATGGATGTGTGTTGGAAACCGATAGCTTCCTAAGGTGGTTAGGAGAGGAAGATTGACCGATACAGGAAGTATGTAGCGTGTGTGCGGGGGGGGGGGGGGGCTAAAAACAACATTTGAATGTAGATAGTACGAGACTTAATATCGATGTTTCAATTCGGTGTACATTGTAAGATTTGAACTGAGGACCATGCACATGGGTAATTATTTCGAATTCGTGCCATACTAGGTTTCGAAAAGTTGACATTGACTCGATTTGTTGTGCTATTTTGTAGGTCATATGTTTGAATCCATCCAAAAGTTTTCTCACTACCATGGTGTTCATCATATACATATGAATTTGTATTAAAAAAGTAGCATGGATACAGTGAAATGCGAAATCCACATTAGAATTGGAGATCGCTATGTGACACACACTCTAATTCAAATAACTAATTATGTGGCACACACTCTAATCCACGTTAGCGTGGATACTGTGGATACCGTTTCGATTTTTTTTTTCCAAATAACTCCTCATTAATTAATTTATGGTATCTCGTTTCGAATGACTAATTATTTCAAGGAAAACACGGGCATGGTAATACATACAGATTCGTTTGCAAATGAAAGAAGATTCGTTTGCATTCTCAAATGTAGGCACACCAGGCAGACCAGGGTCATGTCGTGGTGGTCGCGAGTGTCGGACGGACGCTTAGCACCCAGCCACCCACCCTCTTCCCCCAAAAGAAGGACGACGACAAAATAAGTTAGCGCTTCCACGTTTCGGATTGAAATATCTGGCGGCCCCAATTCCAGCCCTGCAAAATCTCCCTTCTCCACCGTCCCCTTCAGCGCCCAGATTGCTCAAATCCCTAATTCGCCGCCAACCCAAGCAAAGTTCGAATCGCCCCTCGTCTTGTCTCTTTCCCCACCTCTGTGCCGGACGACAAAGACGAAGACGACGGTCGCGCTTCACCACCGCACCGGAGCTACCTCATCTATGCCCTCGTCCACCGCACCGGGTGGTCCACTGACAACGTCGGCCGCCGCAACCAACGTGCCTCACAGACACCGACTTCCACCGCATCAGGTGCGCTTCACCGACGCCGTCTCCCAGCTCACCGGGGCTACTTCACCGAGCACATCGTCGCGCCTCCGCCCCCCGAGGCCGCTGGGGCTTCACCAACGGTCTCGTCCACCGGCATCATAGCGCTCCGCTGCCACTCAAGATCTGCATCCGTGCGCGGCCAGCCAACGCCAGCGCATCACCCTCAACGGCTCTGAAGTGACCCGCACTCTAGCTAGGCGAGCATGCCCAAACGCCGGCCCGAACTAGGTATCCACACATAACTCCCTTGTGCACTGTTCCGACGATGTTTGGATATCCTTTCACTGCTCTCTTAGCTTACACGCCTATCCAACTCTGACTTTAACTCTTATTTCTTCTGGAGATATCATCTGAAACAAGCAAATCCATTTTTTAGCGAAGCATGACGGCGCTACGGGATCTGGTACACATCCTGCACACCCGTATAACCTTGTAAGTATCTGTCCTCCGGTACAACAGCAAGGTCGGTTCCTCTTATTTGATCAGCCATTCGCCGTGTCAAAAATGCAGAGGGGGATGCAAGGAGCACAAGGCCTGCACATCCAAGCAAGTGGTAACATTGACTTGTACATGGAACATCCCAAGCGCAAGCAGAGCTGCAGTGAGCTTGTACAATGAGCTAGCATAAGTCCCTGCATTTCATTTAATTCGTATTGGCATTCGCGTATGATTTGTGTGCAGTGGTGGATCTACGAATTCAAGTTACCAGGGGTGAACATTTATCTTAAAAAATACGAAGGCACTTGCACTCTGGAAATCAACATAACTTGAGAAATGTGAAGCTACATGCACTTTCAAAACCAGCTAATGATCCAAAGTAGTTCAGATTATAAACACTAAATGATGCAAGCACCAAAAAACACAAAATGCAACATGGTGTACAAGGACTACAAACATGGTCTGTACCTGCTTGAATTATTCGTTCTCTGGCTGAAAATATCGAAGTGTAATTGCACCTATAACCAGTGCGCAAACTGCATATCAATATATCTATCCTGCACAAGTATGCCAATAGTTTGAAACAACAGATGATAAGTATTTATGCTATGTTGTCATGATACGGGGACTTTCTGGTAGATGGCCTTGACGTTTCCTCAAGCCATGAAAATGCACTATAATTTGCTTGTCATCAATGTCTGCAAATCTCTATGTCTCTCTCAACATAGCAGATCATCATTAGACACTAAATCCTCCAATGGGAGCTTGAAAAATGCTTGCATTAGATGCCTCATTAGACACTATATGTTCATCACCAGGAGCATGTAATTTTTTTGCATCAAATCCTTCATTAGCAGTCTGTTCATTAGACACTTCAGGCTCAAGAAACATGAGCTTGGATGTTTGCACCGGAAACTTGATTAGATACATCAGATTCAGTCAGTTCAGTATTGATTGGGGGACTTATAAAATAAGTAGAAATTGGTTTCACTTTCTCATAGATTCCCTACATACAAGCAGTTTTACAACACCGTCAGGTTTAACTATTGGCCAGAAATTGAAGAGTTGAATTAGATATAATCAGGGATGTGATGTACCTGCTCGTTGCGCATGCTACTCTTGCAAGCTGCGACTGTCCATTTGCGCAAGCTCGATTCCATGCCCGTGCTGCCGCCGCTGCCTCCCACGCAGGCTACACCCAGGGTTGGATCTTCATCTTCTTGTCCTTCCGTTCGCTTGAAGCCCGGCGATCGCCCTCCAACGAGGGCGCGAGGAAGTGTTGTGTTGGTCTATCCAGCGGCGGCTAGGTTAGGAGCAAACCATACTGGAGGCTGGAGCGGATGAATTGGGATTTTTCCTGCTGTCGATCGATATGGGAGGCGCTCGTTTGGGCCGCGAGCCTGCTATAGGGCCTGCCTTGCACTTATGTTATTGGCCTATCCAAATTGAAACATTTTTCTTCATTTTTTTACATTGCCTACTCACGCGTTCGGATGAACAAAACTAGCCTAGGCCAACCTGGACGACTCAAACTAGGTGCACAATTTCGAGCCACCCGAGGCGGCCGCCCATACCAGCCCCTATGGTGGCGTCGCCCCTTTTTGCGTGTATGATAGGGGTAGTGAAAAATATTCCAGTGGCGCTTTTGATTTACCCACAGAATGGTTGAATTGCTTGTTTCTATGAACTGAGTTCGCCAATAATGTGAAGGATGCCAGTCTTTTCATCCTATTGTAGATTTCTTAGATCTCGATATGCCAAAAGTAATCGCATGAAATATACAGTAAAAGCCAGTGTGATGTGTGTGGCTACAACTAGTCTGACTACACGTCCTCATATAACATATCAAGGACGCACCATCTTACCAGATTAACCATTCGACTTACCAATGCAGTGTGGGAAGAAAGAAGTATTGGGACTGCGTATGCAAGCAATTGATGCCATGGACTCCTTCGTACAACCTTGTAAGCGAAAAAGAAGTTGCAGTGTGCCTATACAAAGAACTAGCGTAAGTTCAGTTACCTGCTTCTTGGAATTTTAGTTAGCCACTTATTGCAAAATTGTTCAATTATGTTGCTTGGGCTAATTTAGTTTGCTACTGATTACATAATGCAACAGCCTGTTAATCTTTTTATAGAGTGCGCCTATCTATGTGTTTGATACTTACTGTTAAGAATTACCTGTTTGCCTGAACTTAAATAGCTACTTGTTTATTTAACTGCTTTGCTGCTGCAACAACGGGTTACAATGATGTTAATAACTACTTTTCAGAACTGGTTTGCTGTTATAACTCCCAGTTGAGATGTTTTGCTAACTTCAACTTTTCTGAATCCAATCAGAACTTTAATGGCAAAACAGGTTAGGAGTCAAAGGGATGAGGATGGCACTTATCATCAAGAATTCGATTGATAACACAGAAGGAGTCAAAATGTTGATGATGATCAAGACAAATTTTGTCGAGAGGCTCCACGAAGAAGCAATCGAACAACGACTGTATCAAGAAAAAAGATTGATGCAACGAAAGATTATTGGAACCACAGACACGACACAAACTTGGAATCAAGTTTGCTATTCGAGGTGAAACGATAAGACGAGGAAATCATTGTAAGCCTAGCTTATCGTCCAAAGTTGTGCTCCGGGAAGAAGGACCAGGTAGCACAGTTAAAATTTAGCACGATAATTATATAGCCGATCAGGCTAGGAAGGACATGAACGATTATTAAACTCGTAAGCAACGAAAATTACTTAGAGTTATTGAATCGAAGTGCGGAATTGATTCACTTATCGGTGTTCTGGAGTGACTAATAACTCAGAACCCGGGGGGGAATCTGAAATCGGTGAGAAGCAATACTAGATGAACACTCATAGGAAGCAACACAGTTCTTTGACATTCTCGAGATACCGGAGGGTAATACTCGAGGAAGATCAAAATAGAGGTTGCGGAGATGTATTGATCTGCAAAAGACAAGTGCTTTAACTTGTCTGGGAAATGGGGCCAAGGAGAAAATATGGTCGGAACCACGATTGAAATGGATCAATTTAGCGATACCAGATGATATTATAACAAGGAAATAGGTACTATTACACTACAAAAAAATACACTTCCGTGATGATACGTGTTTGTCACAGTAGGTCACGTTTTCTGTCATGCATGTACATCCATGACGATTTTATGACAGAATCAAGATAGTCATACATGTGCTGTCATAGAAGTGTTCCATGACATTACCAAAATTATCATCACGGAAGTGTCCCCTTCAATGACGATAAATGGCGCGTCATGGAAGTGCTTTCGTCAAGGGTAGCTGACACGTGGCATCCACCGTAACGGGTCGCGTTAAGCTATCGGGTCCAGTTTTGGATCCGATAACCCGTTACCAGCCCGGACCAATGGGGATTTCCACGTGTAAAATTCTCATTGGCCAAAGGAACCACGTGTCGGCTCACCGTTGGGACAGATGACATCCACTCATTGGACCGGACGCGCCTATGATACGTCGACACGTGGCATGGACCAACAGAGTCCCATTCCGGTGAAAAGGCCGGCACGTTTGACTTGGTCAAAAGGTAGAGGGCCGGCCCACGGAAAGCCCATTAATGACATGTTTGTATATAGCCCATTTATGTCCCGCTAACTCATGGCCCGTTTCGGCCTATCCGAATTAGGCCCAGTAGCGTCATCTGGGCCGTCCAATATGATTCCAGCCCGTTGTAACTTTCGGCCCATGTATGGCCCATGATATCTTTCGACCCATATGAGGCCCTTTGTAACTCTTGGCTCATTAATGGCCCGTGGTGAAACTGGCCCGTAATGAACAGTGTATCGCTTTATACCCATTAACGACTCATTATTCCATGGGCCATTTCCAGCCCGAGTTATCTTTCGGCCTTCTCAGGGCCCATTTATTCTTGGGCTCATTTCCAGCCTTCGGTTACTTACGGCCCATTACTGGCATTTTCTGCTTGTGGGCCAAATTCAGCCCGTGGTTACAGTCGGCCCGTTTGTGGTCTGTTAATCCTTGGGCCGTTTTCATTGCGTCATCAAATACGGCCGATTAACGATGGCCCGTTATGGTCGGCCCATGAATGGACGATTCCAACTGTAGCCTATATATGACTAATAATGCGGTCCGTTATTGGCCCATGTTTGTCCAATCGATCATATACGGCCTGTAGAAGGCCCATTGATGCTACGGCCCGTAGAAGGCCCATTGTTTCTATGGTCCGTAGAAGGCCCATTGTTTCTACGGTCCGTAGAAGGCCCATTGTTTCTACGGCCCGTAGAAGGTCCATTGTTTCTATGGCCCGTAGGAGGCCCATGGTCACTACAGTAAACATGCAGCTCATGGTTATTGTGGCCTAGTTTTAAAAAATAGGTTATTGCGGCCACTAGCAAACCGCGGAAAAAGAACTGCACTAACTACAAGCAAACAAATAAACAAGACAACAAGGAAATAAATATGCAAGCAACTTACGCTAGGCTATCACGGCTATTACACATATTACATCCACTAGGCATCAAAGTTTGCCACCAGTGCAAATATAGGAAACAAAGCAGCATATCACATACACTCGTTGTCAAAGTTGGCGACCAGTGCAAATAAACGCCGTAGCAAAACATGTCCAGAACTGAAACCACTTTAGAAGAGCTCAAGGAACAATATCCCGGGTACCCATAATGCTGGCAAGATACTTAGCAAGCTTATTAAATTTCTCTTGTTTGGCGCTTAAATCCTCCAGTGCTTGCTGTTGCACCAGAAAGTATGCATCTAAATTCTGCAGGGACTTCCTCAGTCCTTCGGCTTCGTGTCGCAGCACATCTGATCGATGTCTTTCAACTTGAAGTTGAGACTCATAAGACCAACTGATTCAGGCAGCGAGTTCGAAGAGCTTGTGCCAGCAGTAGTGGCCAGTAACTCGAACAATATATCAAGACAGGACTTTTGGGTTGTCTCACTATCGTCAAGATAGTTTTTATCATCTTTCTTGGAGACCAACATGGATGTCTCACTATCTTGAACTTTATCTGCATTACTTCCTTTACCATTGCATAACGGGGTACTCTTCTCCAATATTCTGTCCGCATTCTAAAAGAGAAACAAGCAGACACATCGCAGGTTTACCATGTTGTATATGAAACTCATTTTGGTAAATCAGTTCAGTAGTAAAGTGGACAGGATAACAACATGAAACAAACATATATCTATGTACCATGGTCACTGTATGGTCTATATCATTCTAGTTTTTGTTGCCAAATCAAGATAGAGACACAGTTCAAATAATATCTGTTTAAGACAAAGCAGAATAGACAGAATATAAGTGTGGGAAACTACAGAGCAATAACAACACTTGTAATGTGCATGACATGAGAACATAATTGTTTATTCAATTGAAACTGAAATCAACATAGAGCAAGTTACAACAACAAACCAGTTAAAGAAATAGGTTTAAAACATACCTGTTGTGCCATTGGAGTTTTAATTCCATCCTTCAAATTTGAAAATAGTTGGTATGAGTAAATACAGTGATGCAAGAGCAAAGGAGTATGAACCATAGCTACAGAACCTGACCTGAGAAAAATTCTTCTTCTGCTTTAAGCGTTGAGTTGGGGTTCAGAGTGGTGGTCCTCGTGCTTTGGGCACTGCAGTTCCCTTACTAACTACTCGTGTTTGGGTGCTCTGTGGTGGAGACAGTGTTGTGTCAACTGGAACTGGGTTACTATCTGCTGGGGTTGGGTTAGAAGGGGTGTAGCTGGTTCTCTGTCCAACTGCGTAGGGGTACAGTCTGCGAAAGTCTAGGTTATGTGTGGTGGGGCTGGTTCTTGGGCAAGTACAACCGTGGTTCTATCTGCATCGATTGGTAGCATTATCTTTTTTGAAGACCGTGTTGTTACTCCCTTAGATACTGCCATCACCCTCTCTAATTTAAATGGCTGATAAACAAGAAAAGTAATTGAAGTATAGACATTGTATGATAGACAGGTGCAATGGATAGTGGGGAATAAAATAGGGCATGAAATAATTCACATTTATGTTGTCTAACCAAATAGGATAGCATGACACAGTTTCACATATATGATGGCTAACTAAACAGGATAGCATGACACAATTTCACATATATGATGGCTAACTAAAAAGGATGGAAAGACATAGTTCAAAATATGATGACTATGTAAACATGATGACATGATATAACTATATAATGTGTTTATTATATAGGTTGGTATGCCGCCTATGGAAAGATGATAGCATGATATAATTCGACGATAGAATGACATAATTCAAAATATGATGACGGTAAACACTAAACAGGATGAGATGATATGACTATATGATGTCTTTATTAAATGGGTTGGCATACCATAATTCAGATAGATGCTGTCTATATAAACATGATGGCTGATACGTCTCCAACGTATCTATATTATGAAGTATTCATGCTGTTATTTTATCATTCTTGGATGTTTTACAATCATTTTATAGGCATTTTATATCATTTTTTGGTACTAACCTATTGACATAGTGCCAAGTGCGAGTTGCTGTTTTCTGCATGTTTTTTACTCGCAAGAAATCAATACCAAACGGAGTCCAAATGCAACGAAACTTCACGATGATTTTTTATGGACTAGAAGACATCCTTTGGGCCAGAGCAGCACCTAGGGGGTGCCCCGAGGGGGCACAACCCACCAGGGCGCGCCTGGAGGCCCAGGCGCGCCCAGGTGGGTTGTGCCCACCTCAGTGGCCTCCCGCACCCCCTCTTTACCCTATAAATTCACAAATAATCCAAAACCCTTCGGGGGTTGACCTAGATCAGAAGTTCCGCCGCCGCAAGGCTCTGTAGCCACCGAAAACAAATCTAGACCCCATTCCGGCACCCTGTCGGAGAGGGGAATCATCTCCGGTGGCCATCTTCATCATCCCGGCGGCCACCACGATGAGGAGGGAGCAGTCCACCCTCGGGGCAGAGGGTTTGTACCAATAGCTATGTGTTTAATCTCTCTCCTTGTCTCGTATTTGTGAGATGTCACGATCTTAATGTATCGCGTGTTTTGTTAATATAGTCGGATCATATGGTGGTTTCCCCTATTGATAGCCTTTACTATGCTTATTTTACAAGTGTACATGTTGCTGTTTGAAAACAGAAAGTTTATCGCTGTTGCAAAAATTCCCTAGAAAAGTCTGAATGTGATAAAATGTTGAAACTTTTTGCATAATAAGTCTGATAAATTTTCTACAGTGTGGTAGAATTTCATAATGTTTGGAGTTGCATTCTTTATAGATTGTACTATTTTGGCAGATTACTGTTATGTTTGCATTTTTTGCATATGTTTGCTTGTTTAGTGATTCTATTTGAGGATAGGAGTATTAAATATGTAGAGGCATTTAGTATGTAATGTTGAATAATAATTTTAGTGATTTGTTACAGTAGAGGATGATAAGGTTTTTGCATTGGTTTATACTAACTTATCTCACGAGTTCTTGTTGAGTTTTGTGTGGATGAAGCTTTTGAGATTTAGGAAAACCGTGATATGAGAAGAATTAAGGAGACACAAAAGTTCAAGCTTGGGGATGCCCAAGGCATCCCAAGATAATATTCAAGAAGTCTCAAGCATCTAAGCTTGGGGATGCCCCGGTAGGAATCCCACCTTTCTTCTTCAACAATTATCGGTTAGTATCGGTTGAGACTAAGTTTTTGCTTCTTCACATGAGTTGTGCTATCCTTGGAATGTCATTTTATTTTGTTTTGCTTGTTGTTTTAATAAAGTACTTAGATCTGAAAGTTTTTAAATAAATAGAGTCCTGAAATAGTTGCCAGGGAGGCTAGGTAAGCGGCACGCACATCCCGTTAATGAAGCTCTTTTCTACGGAATTGCTCTAGTGCTTCACTTATATCTTTTTGAGGACGGTGTGCTTTAATATTTTTGAAGAAATTCTCTCTTGCTTCACTTAAATTAATTTGAGAGAAACAAATATTATGCTCATGATCTTCACTTATATCTTTTTGGAGTAGCTTGTCATTTATTCTTGTCCTTCACTTATATCCTATGAGTAAATTGTTGAATAAATTGAATGTCATGAAGTTGAAATCATATCATGCCTAGTGGTAGCTTCACATTGGGTTCAGAAAGCGAAATCTTTTGAGGCTTGACAATCACAATTTGGTCATCAAGCAATTCATGAATAATTAGTGTGAGGAAGAGAACTTTCACATGCAAATACAGTATCTTGGAAATCTTTTGTGATTGTGAGCCCCCATCAAAATATTATATGCCAAAAAATTTGACGTTGGACAAGGAAGACAACATAATGATTTATGTTTGTTCATATTCACACAGAAGTTATATTGTCAAGATCCTTCAACATGTGGTGCTTGCCCCCATCTTTGCTAGCCAAAAATTCCGCACCAAGTATAGATACTACTTGTGCATCCAAAAACCCTTAAACCCAAATCTTATTTTCAAGAGTCCACCATACCTACCTAAGGATTGAGCAAGATCCTTCAAGTAAGTTGTCATCGGTGCAATAAGGCAATAAAAATTGCTTCTAAAAGTGTTAGATCATTTAGTGTAAGAGAAAATTGAGTGTTGTACGAACTTGTGATGGCAAAGTAATAAAAGGGACGGACTGCATAATAAAGGTTGCTATCATAAGGGGTAATATAACGTGACGTTCTTTTGCACTAAGGGGATGAGCATACAAACAAATAAGCACATGGCAACCTCTGCTTCCCTCTGCGAAGGGCCTATGTTTTACTTTTATGTATTTACTTGTGTCGGCGTTCTGGGAACGGGGGTCCCCAGACATGCCTGCCTGCGGCCCACAGCGTGGCTAAGCCAGCAGGCCGTACAACCCATCTTCATCAACAAGGCATCCAAGACCCTCGCGAGGGTCCAAGCCTCGCGAGGCGGACGACGCAAGACCTCCTCTGGAGTAGCCTAGCCAGGCAGGCTCACGAGGAGCGGAGATATCAAGGCAGGGCAAACCTCACGAGGCTCTCCTGATGTGAGCCATGACGAACGACACCAGGCGGGCGCTAGGCGGGCGCCAGCGCGTGCAACATCCTTATTTCCTCTTTGGTGCTAAGGAGGCCAGCGCAAGCGAAGAGTACCGAGGCATCAGGCAAAGGTTGCTATATTGGTGCAACGAGACCTAGACCAGGAGGACGGCAAGACGGAGGTCATCGTGGAGCCTAAGACAGCGACACCACCAGAGCTTTTCGCAGGCGAAGACCACTTTTGTCAGGATAGCTTGTACTAGCTGTCCCCCTTCAATGCCCGCCGTTGTTGGCTCCCTTCCCGCTCGATATTTGGGAACAGGACCATGGCCTATATAAGTAGAGCAAGCCACCATAGTAGAGGCATCTCATCTTAGCTTGATCCAACCCGATCGAGAGCCTACCCTAGCCACAGAACACCTCAACCTCAGGAGGCTGTTCTTCCCTTGTACTGTTCATCATCAGCCCTAGAGGCAATCCACAACCACCACACTGGAGTAGGGTATTACACCACAATGGTGGCCCGAACCAGTATAAACCCCGTGTCTCTCTGTGTTGCGAGTTCGTCGAGTTCGTCCACGAGATCTTAGCGAGCTAGGGCATAGATCGGTAGGAGGGGAAGACTTCGCGCGCACCCCAGTGTTCGAACCTTAAGGGTTTGCCGGAACCCCACATCCGACATTTGGCGCGCCAGGTAGGGGTGCGCCGGAGCTTCTTCTCCACCAACCGGCTTGCCGACACTCCCCAGCCACGATGTCCGGCGGCTCAAGGGCCGGCTCTGACCGCTGGGCAGCCTGGCCAGTCCGGGCAGCGCCGCCTGCCCATGAAGATCTCGACCCCGCACTCCAGGCGGTGCGAGCGCCGCCAAACTCCGCCGGGCGCGGGCAGCGCGGCCAGGCATCGTCCACCCTCACCCCGCGACAAGTACGGGCCGCCGCAAGAGCAGCGAGCCATGCCGCAGCAACGGCGCCGCACTCACGACGGGAGCAAGCAAACATACGGGCAGCGCTCACCGTGGCAAGGCAGCTGCTGCGATGCAGGCTGATGGAAAGCTGTCGGGATACACTGCTGGAGCATGTTGCCGAGCTGCTGGATGCAGCGGCGTCGGGAGCACCACCCTTCTGCTATCGACTTCCTCCTCAGGCCACTGCAGGGCCGCGCGGTGAACCTCACCGCATCCGTGCGCCATCAACTAGGCCCGGGGGCTTCATCAACATCAGCACGGCCAGTGGCGTAGGGGGCTCCGACTCCCCCATGCCGCCCACGACAAGCACGAACGCAAGCGTCGCCCTCCATGGTCCCAGACGGATGCCATGCTACCATCCTCAGGATGCCACCCTGGGCCGAGCAACATGGAGTGTGGGGCACCACAGCGAGGTGTTCGGGGTGACGGCCCCGGAAGCCTACGTGCCCCGCATGATGGACCAAGAGTACGCACCAGAGGACGACCCCGGCTCATTCATTGGAGAAGATTGGGGAGAGGGGGCGCTAGGAGCCGAAGCCTTCCAAGAATCAACGGAGAACCACAACGATCACGCCGGCAACGGCAACTACAGGGTACCACTAATCTCTCAGGAACAGGCTTATGCTAACCATGGGCTGCAGATGAATCAGGTTGTAGCATCGATCGACGACCCTGGCACGACAATGCTACCTCTTGAGCACTGCGTTGGTTTTCCCTTGAAGAGGAAAGGGTGATGCAGCAAAGTAGTGTAAGTATTTCCCTCAGTTTTTGAGAACCAAGGTATCAATCCAGTAGGAGGCTACGCGTGAGTCCCTCGTACCTACACAAAACAAATAAATCCTCGCAACCAACGCGATAAGGGGTTGTCAATCCCTTCACGGTCACTTACGAGAGTGAGATCTGATAGACATGATAAGATAATATTTTTGGTATTTTGTGATAAAGATGCAAAGTAAAATAAAAGCAAGGTAAAAGCAAAGGAAATAAATAAGTGTTGGAAGATTAATATGATGAAGATAGACCCGGGGGCCATAGGTTTCACTAGTGGCTTCTCTCAAGAGCATAAGTATTTTACGGTGGGTGAACGAATTACTGTTGAGCAATTGACAAAATTGAGCATAGTTATGAGAATATCTAGGTATGATCATGTATATAGGCATCACGTCTGAGACAAGTAGACCGACTCCTGCCTGCATCTACTACTATTACTCCACTCATCGACCGCTATCCAGCATGCATCTAGAGTATTAAGTTCATAAAAACAGAGTAACGCCTTAAGCAAGATGACATGATGTAGAGGGATAAATTCATGCAATATGATAAAAACCCCATCTTGTTATCCTCGATGGCAACAATACAATACGTGCCTTGCTGCCCCTACTGTCACTGGGAAAGGACACCGCAAGATTGAACCCAAAGCTAAGCACTTCTCCCATTGCAAGAAAGATCAATCTAGTAGGCCAAACCAAACTGATAATTCGAAGAGACTTGCAAAGATAACCAATCATACATAAAAGAATTCAGAAGATTCAAATATTGTTCATAGATAAACTTGATCATAAACCCACAATTTATCGGTCTCAACAAACACACCGCAAAAGAAGATTACATCGAATAGATCTCCACGAGAGAGGGGGAGAACATTGTATTGAGATCCAAAAAGAGAGAAGAATCCATCTAGCTACTAGCTATGGACCCGAAGGTCTGAAGTAAACTACTCACACTTCATCGGAGAGGCTATGGTGTTGATGTAGAAGCCCTCCGTGATGGATGTCCCCTCCGGTGGAGCTCCGAAACAGGCCCCAAGATGGGATCTCGTGGGTACAGAAGGTTGCGGCGGTTGAATTAGGTTTTTGGCTCCGTATCTGATCGTTTGGGGGTACGTAGGTATATATAGGAGGAAGGAGTACATCGGTGGAGCAAGAGGGGGCCCACAAGGGTGGAGTGCGCGCCTTGGGGGGTAGGCGCGCCCCCCTACCTCGTGGCCTCCTCCTTTGTTTCTTGACGTAGGGTCCAAGTCTCCTGGATCATATTCTTCCTAAAAATCACGTTCCCGAAGGTTTCATTCCGTTTGGACTCCGTTTGATATTCCTTTTCTGCGAAACTCTGAAATAGGCAAAAAACAGCAATTCTGGGCAGGGCCTCCGGTTAATAGGTTAGTCCCAAAAATAATATAAAAGTGAATAATAAAGCCCAATAATGTCCAAAATAGTAGATAATATAGCATGGAGCAATCAAAAATTATAGATACGTTGGAGACATATCAAGCATCCCCAAGCTTAATTCCTGCTCGTCCTCGAGTAGGTAAATGATAAAAACAGAATTTTTGAGGCGGAGTGCTACTTGGCATAATTTCAATGTAATTCTTCTTAATTGTGGTATGAATATTCAGATCCGAAAGATTCAAGACAAAATTTTAATATTGACATAATAATCATAATAATAATAATAATAATACTTGAAGCATACTAACGAAGCAATCATGTCTTCTCAAAATAACATGGCCAAAGAAAGTTATCCCTACAAAATCATATAGTCTGGCTATGCTCTATCTTCACCACACAAAGTATTTAAATCATGCACAACCCCGATGACAAGCCAAGCAATTATTTCATACTTTTGACGTACTCAAACTTTCTCAATCTTCACACAATATATGAGCGTGAGCCATGGACATAGCACTATATGTGGAATAGAATGGTGGCTGTGGAGAAGACAAAAAAAGGAGAAGATAGTCTCACATCAACTAGGCGTATCAACGGGCTATGGAGATGCCCATCAATAGATATCAATGTGAGTGAGTAGGGATTGCCATGCAACGGATGCACTAGAGCTATAAGTATATGAAAGCTCAACAAAAGAAACTAAGTGGGTGTGCATCCAACTCGCTTGCTCATGAAGACCTAGGGCATTTTGAGGAAGCCCATCATTGGAATATACAAGCCAAGTTCTATAATGAAAATTTCCCACTAGTATATGAAAGTGACAAAATGAGAGACTCTCTATCATGAAGATCATGGTGCTACTTTGAAGCACAAGTGTGGTAAAAGGATAGTAACATTGTCCCTTCTATCTTTTTCTCTCATTTTTTTATTTGGGCCTTTTCTATTTTTATGGCCTCTTTTCTTTTCTTTTTTTTCGTCCGGAGTCTCATCCCGACTTGTGGGGGAATCATAGTCTCCATCATCCTTTCCTCACTTGGGACAATGCTCTAAAAATGAAGATCATCACACTTTTATTTTCTTAGAACTCAACAATTACAACTCGATACTTAGAACAAAATATGACTCTATATGAATGCCTCCGGCGGTGTACCGGGATATGCAATGAATCAAGAGTGACATGTATGAAAGAATTATGAACGGTGGCTTTGCCACAAATACGATGTCAACTACATGATCATGCAAAGCAATATGGCAATGATGGAACGTGTCATAATAAACGAAAGGGTGGAAAGTTGCATGGCAATATATCTCGGAATGGCTATGGAAATGCCATGATAGGTAGATATGGTGGCTGTTTTGAGGAAGGTTTATTGTGGGTGTATGATACCGGCGAAAAGTGCGCGGTATTAGAGAGGCTAGCAATGGTGGAAGGAAGAAGGGTGCGTATAATCCATGGACTCAACATTAGTCATAAAGAACTCATATACTTATTGCAAAAATCTACAAGTTATCAAAGCAAAGTATTACGCGCATGCTCCTAGGGGGATAGATTGGTAGGAAAAGACCATCGCTCGTCCCCGACCGCCACTCATAAGGAAGACAATCAATAAATAAATTATGCTCCGACTTCATCACATAACGGTTCACCATACGTGCATGCTACGGGAATCACAAACTTTAACACAAGTATTTCTCAAATTCACAACTACTCAACTAGCATGACTCTAATATCACCATCTTCATATCTCAAAACAATTATCAAGCATCAAACTTTTCTTAGCATTCAACACACTCATAAGAAAGTTTTTACTAATCTTGAATACCAAGCATATTAGGATTATTTAAGCAAATTACCATGCTATTTAAGACTCTCAAAATAATCTAAGTGAAGCATGAGAGATCAATAGTTTCTATAAAACAAATCCACCACCGTGCTCTAAAAGATATAAGTGAAGTACTAGAGCAAAACTATATAACTCAAAAGATATAAGCGAAGCACATAGAGTATTCTAACAAATTCCAAATCATGTATGGCTCTCTCAAAAGGTGTGTACAGCAAGGATGATTGTGGTAAACTAAAAAGCAAAGACTCAAATCATACAAGACGCTCCAAGCAAAACACATATCATGTGGTGAATAAAAATATAGCTCCAAGTAAAGTTACCGATGGAAGTAGACGAAAGAGGGGATGCCTTCCAGGGCATCCCCAAGCTTTGGCTTTATGGTGTCCTTAGATTATCTTGGGGGTGCCATGGGCATCCCCAAGCTTAGGCTCTTGCCACTCCTTGTTCCATAATCCATCAAAATCTTTCACCCAAAACTTGAAAACTTCACAACACAAAACTTAACAGAAAATCTCGTGAGCTCCGTTAGCGAAAGAAAACAAAAGACCACTTCAAGGTACTGTAATGAACTCATTCTTTATTTATATTGGTGTTAAACCTACTGTATTCCAACTTCTCTATGGTTTATAAACTATTTACTAGCCATAGATTCATCAAAATAAGCAAACAACACACGAAAAACAGAATCTGTCAAAAACAGAACAGTCTGTAGCAATCTGTAACTAACGCAAACTTCTGGAACTGCAAAAAATCAGCCAAAATAGGAAGACCTAGACAATTTGTTTATTGATCATCAGCAATTGGAATCAATATTTTATCAAGTTCTGGTGATTTTTAACAATTGTTTTCGTGAACAGAAAGTTTCTAGAAATTACAGCCAGATCAAATAACTATCATCCAAGAAGATCCTATAGGTTTAACTTGGCACAAACACTAATTAAAACATAAAAACACATCTAACCAGAGGCTAGAACAAATATTTATTCCTAAACAGAAGCAAAAAGCAAAACAACTAAAAATAAAATTGGGTTGCCTCCCAACAAGCGCTATCGTTTAACGCCCCTAGCTAGGCATAAAAGCAAGGATAGATCTAGGTAGTGCCATAGTAATAGGATAGATCGGTGAAACTCATCTCATACTCTCTACGTTCGGCAGCAAGTTTTCTTTGAGGCAAGCAAAAGTAATCAAAAGGGCTAAATTTAATGGGACAAAAGTCCCCAAGATCAATTTTAGGAGGTATAGGTTCCTCCTTCGGCCCTTCGTATTGCACAACCAATTCATCATTATAAGCATTCTTTTGATAGAACTTTGTGAGCCTATACTCGAGAGAATATCCTAGCTCATTATTTCGAATAGCCAAATCATCATTAATTTCAGAAATTCTATCAACTAGAACATTGGTAGGGACCTTTTTTCTAAGGTTTTCATTGAAAGCAACATAGTCTAGAGATTGAAAACGCATTATTTCTTCTTGATCAAAGAGGATAGCTTCTATGGGAGGACGGCCAGCGTCCACCCTATAATGCGCAAAGATTTATTTGGCCTCTTTTATTATAAATCTGAACTCATTAGCCAAAAAGATAGTAGCGGCATGCTTAACAGAAGAGTGCTCTATATTAGAAAATTCTAGGAAAATCCTTTGTATGCAAGGGTGCATGTGCATAAATTGCCTTTCAAGTTCAACTATAAGCATGGCAATAGCGTCCGCAAGACTACTAGTTCTATGAAGAACAGAACCGCCCATAGAAGGCAAAGCACCGGCACAAGTACATAAATCTTGAATAACCCCTTTTCCAATAATATTACCACTACCAATTCGAAAAAATTGTATGCAAGGTAGGGGGTTCTTCAGCAGGAGCATCAGAATTTTCCATGATATTATTATTGTCCATATTGGCAATAATTTCCCCAATTTCAGACATAACGACAGAAAGAGCGAGGGGCAAAAAGAAGAGGGCGAACGGAAAGGGCGAATAAAACGGCAAGGGTCAAGTGGGGGAGAGGAAAACGAGAGGCAAATGGCAAATAATGTAATGCGGGAGATAAGGGATTGTGATGGGTACTTGGTATGTTGACTTTTGCGTAGACCTCCCCGGCAATGGCGCTAGAAATCCTTCTTCCTACCTCTTGAGCACTGCGTTGGTTTTCCCTTGAAGAGGAAAGGGTGATGCAGCAAAGTAGCGTAAGTATTTCCCTCAGTTTTTGAGAACCAAGGTATCAATCCAGTAGGAGGCTACGCGCGAGTCCCTCGTACCTACACAAAACAAATAAATCCTCGCAACCAACGCGATAAGGGGTTGTCAATCCCTTCACGGTCACTTACGAGAGTGAGATCTGATAGATATGATAAGATAATATTTTTGGTATTTTTGTGATAAAGATGCAAAGTAAAATAGTAAAAGCAAAGGAAATTAATAAGTGTTGGAAGATTAATATGATGAAGATAGACCCGGGGGCCATAGGTTTCACTAGTGGCTTCTCTCAAGAGCATAAGTATTTTACGGTGGGTGAACGAATTACTATTGAGCAATTGACAGAATTGAGCATAGTTATGAGAATATCTAGGTATGATCATGTATATAGGCATCACGTCCGAGACAAGTAGACCGACTCCTGCCTGCATCTACTACTATTACTCCACTCATCGACCGCTATCCAGCATGCATCTAGAGTATTAAGTTCATAAAAATAGAGTAACGCCTTAAGCAAGATGACATGATGTAGAGGGCTAAATTCATGCAATATGATAAAAAAACCATCTTGTTATCCTCGGTGGCAACAATACAATACATGCCTTGCTGCCCCTGCTGTCACTGGGAAAGGACACCGCAAGATTGAACCCAAAGCTAAGCACTTCTCCCATTGCAAGAAAGATCAATCTAGTAGGCCAAACCAAACTGATAATTCGAAGAGACTTGCAAAGATAACCAATCATACGTAAAAGAATTCAGAAGATTCAAATATTGTTCATAGATAAACTTGATCATAAACCCACAATTCATCGGTCTCAACAAACGCACCGCAAAAGAAGATTACATCGAATAGATCTCCACGAGAGAGGGGGAGAACATTGTATTGAGATCCAAAAAAGAGAGAAGAAGCCATCTAGCTACTAACTATGGACCCAAAGGTCTGAAGTAAACTACTCACACTTCATCGGAGAGGCTATGGTGTTGATGTAGAAGCCCTCCGTGATGGATGTCCCCTCCGGTGGAGCTCCGAAATAGGCTTCAAGTAAGTTGTCTGCCGGGGAGGCCTCGACAACCCTTCCCCCGGCAGAGGACCTGTGGTCGCCGGGGGCACCGCTGGCGTCCTCTTTCCCTCCTTTGTGTCATCCCGGTGACCGGTCGGCTCAAAGGAGGTCAAGGATGGCGCAAGGCGGGGCCCTTGTCTGGCGATATGAAGCAAGGCCGGTACCTGTGAAGAAGGCCCAGTGCCTGTGAAGCTCGCCGCCCGTGACACTCTCACGTAATAATGAGTTGGGGCTGTACACGCCCCGGAGTCTCAGGGGTGCCGACCTCAGGCCCTGGGGCTCCCTCCCACGCCTAGTGGCAGCACTTAGCTCCACGCTGGTGAGAAGACTTGAAGACCAGAAGACTAGACTAGGTGCCGGACGCGGCCTTTTGCTTTGGGTCTCTTTCTCTGTAGCTTTGCTTTCTGGATCTGGATTTGAGTTGAAGTTGAGTTTTTATTGATGCGCGCGGGGGGAGCCTTTTCTCGTTCGAGCAATTTCTTGCCTTCTGGGTCTCGTTTTGTCTGGGACTCATGTCCGTCGCTTTCCCCTCACGAGCTCCTCGCGAGCGGGACAGCGCGAAGCGCGCACGCCAAGTGCGCGCTAGCACTACAACTGGTGCTCACCTCTAGTGGGGCCCCTTCCGACGGGGCGACGAGCTCCACAGGGTTCTCAGAAACTCAATGCGTCGCGACCCAGCTCAAAGCTGGCGCTGACTAAGGTAAACCACGACAGAGAACTCGCATCCGGATTCACGAGCTCACGAGGACACAAACTCGCATTGCATAGGAAAGTAAAAACTGCAATTTGCTTACATGAGGGGCTCCCCCTCCCAAAATGCTCTTACAAGTTTTCCAAGGGCCATGCCCGAGCTTCGTGTGCAGGATGAAATGACAAGAGAAAATGGGATCAACCAGAAATGTCGCTCGCTACATCACCCGCGGATACGTCACTCGCGTCATCATCGCCAACGCCGCCACCGCCGGCGACGCCCCCGACGCCGTCGTCAACCACGTCGCCTTCGTCTGCGGCGACCACCACCCCGTCATCTTCCGAAGTGAAGGCCCTGACCAATGCGTCCACGTTGTCTTCAACCCAACGCGCCAGGTCATCCCGGGCGACCGTTGGAACGGGGGCGATGGCGGCGTCGAAATCAAAGTTGGGGTCGGCATTCAGAAGGTGGCTGAAGACACGGGAGAAAGCGCGCTCAAGCAGGCCACTCCCCCTTTCCTCCACAAGCTGGCGAGCTCTGGCAGATCGAGCCTCCATGCGCGTCACCACCTCAGTGAAGAATATCAGATGGCTGGCATAGTCATTCGAGTGAGGGGCCGGCACCTCCATGTCGCAAATATGGCCCAGGGCGGTGTTGGCCCCGTTCCGAAGATCCTGAAGCATAGGAGCATGCTCGCGCTCCAGTGTTCGTCGTTGGAGCACTTCCTCCGTGTTCTGCCGTGCAACGGCCTCAACGTCATCAACCCGCCTACGAAGGGAACGCAGCTCGGTGCGGGTGGAGGCCAAGTCCGCCTGCGCCGTAACCAGGGCGGCGGCCGTGGCCTCCGCGCGCCTCTCAGCCTCATCCAACCTGGGCCTGAGGGCAGCGGCCCTGCCCGCATCCTCCGTACCCGCGAGCTTCAGCTTCAGGTCGTACCTACCCTCCAGGTCCGCGCGAAGGCCCCGCGATTCACCTCCTCCTCAACTCCGGCCTCGCGAGCCCCAATGGCATCTTTTGCTTGAGCAACT
This sequence comes from Triticum aestivum, assembly GCF_018294505.1. Classification (NCBI taxonomy): domain Eukaryota; kingdom Viridiplantae; phylum Streptophyta; class Magnoliopsida; order Poales; family Poaceae; genus Triticum; species Triticum aestivum. The sequence goes on from NC_057808.1 coordinate 209,035,183, forward strand.
TGACATTCCCTCGTCTCCAGTCGCTCGAGCTCGAGGCTGCACTCCAAGGCTTCCAGGGCCAGCGTCTCACCGCGCTTCTGGACCTCCTCATCCTCCGCAGGCATCCCCCTCAGCGATGCAAGAGCGGCCCTATGCGCCTCCACCTGCTACTCAAGGGATGCGCTCCAGGCCTGGAGCTCCCACGCGCGTTCCTCCGCAGCCTCACGACGGCGGTCAGCCTCGCGAGCCTCTTCCAAGGCTCGCGAGCGGGCTTCATGTGCGATCTTGAGGGATGCCTCGGCCTTCGCGTTCTCAAGGTCGCGCTGATAGCGACCGAGGTTGATGGCCACCCTCAGCTTGCGCCGCTCCTCCACCAGCCGGAGACCTTCGGCCTCAAGGCGCGAGTCAACACCCACGAGCTCTTCACCAAGTCGGCTCATCATGCCCATCGCCTCCTGGAAGAGCTCGTGACGAACCACGCTCCGCCCGCGCTCGAGCTCGAACACTCGACCCTCCTCGTCCTCCACCTCGGGGGGTGCGGGCGGGGCGCCAAGCGGCGCGCCACCCCCCGGCAGGGGGCTAGGGGCTGACGCCGCACCTGACGCCAGCTCGTCCTCGCGAGAAGCCCAAGCCGGCTGAGGCTCGCTGCTTGAAGAGGAACCAAAGATCGAAGCCAGCCAGCTGCAGCCCATGAGTGAAGGAGGAGCCTTGGGTACGCCCGCCAAGCTCCACGCCGGACCATGGGGGAGGGATGGCCAAGCTGCGGGCTCAGCGCGCCGCGAAGGCAGAGATGCTCCCCCGACCGACCCAGCTCCAAGGGCGATAGGAAGACCAGGAACGCTCAAGGCGGATGGGGGAGTTGATGAAGGAGGAGGCCTCTTCTCGGGAGACGCAACAGCTTCAACGGAAGGAGCCCTGGAGAACTGACGTCAGGATAAGGAGGCTACACGCAGGAAGCCGTGACGACAAGGTACTTACACGTCAATGGCGATGTACTTTCGCCGCTTCAACGGCCCGAAGATGTTGCTGCCGCTAGGGGATCCTTTCCTCTTGCGGAGCTCCTCGAAGTCCACACAAAGACGACCGAAACGCTGGACGTGATGGCCGGTGCGCAGCGGGGCCGAAGAAGAGCCTGGAAGGATATCTTCAGGGGTGCCCAGTTGCGGCAAACAGCCGGGCACCGTTTCACCACAACCTCCCGAGGCTCCTGGAGCCTTGGCCTCGGGAGCCGCATGCTGCACGTCCTCAATAATCGGCGCCTTAGGAGGGGGGTCGCAGGCCCCCGAAGACGATGCCCCAGGATCACCATTCGGCGTGTGTTCCTCAGGACTCGAGCCACCGGCCCCCGTCGGAGCTCGCTCTCCCGCACCTTCACCTGGGCGAGCTCGGCACCGGCGGCAAAGAAGGGAACCACGACGACGGGGTTCTCGCGGGGCCCCACCAGTCCGATCGGCCGCAGCCCCCATTCGTCGAAGGAAGGCATGCTCGCTGCAAACTCATCCTTGTTCTTGTAGTGATACAACAGGCAATTCTTCCCAGGCATTTCAGCCGGCAAAGGGACATCCGTCAAGACCTTGAGCACCATTTGCCACGTCCCAAGAGGGAGCCTAGACTCCTCGAACCACATGTGGTCCTGACTGTTGAGCAAGGTCCACATTGGGTGAGAGTGGCGCTGAAGCGAAGCAACCCGGCGTTTGACGAACTCCTTCACCACCATCGGCGCGGTCACGCCGCGGTCCTTCAGCAGCCTCAGCCTGGCCCGGACGAGGGCAAGGCGGGGGCTCGAGAGCTTCTGGTGGCTCCAGCCGGAGTTTGGAACAGCAGGCCTCGTCGGGAGACGAAGCAGGGGGCTAAGCACGCCGGCATCAACAAACACCCATCGCGTACGAAACTTGCTCGTGGATGAAGGGATCTCGAAGTCAATCCCCGCGCCCGCGGTCGCAGCCACGGCCTGGAAGCTCACGCACCCCGAGCATTGCTGAGGGTCGGCCAGGTGCAATGAGAAGAAATGACGGAGGAGGGCCACCGAAGGAGCGATGCCCACCATGGCTTCGCACACGAAGGCGAAGACATCAAGAAGAGTCACCGATTGGGGGTCAAGATGCAGCATGTGGATCTGGTAATGCTCTAGCACCGCGTTGAGGAAGGTAGAGAAGGGAGGAATCAGGCCAGCCTAGAGGGCATCTATGAAGATTGGGACCTCGGTGGCTGCCCGAGCCATGCGAGTGCGAGACGCAGGCCAAGCCACCATCTCTCCCCACTCGTTGAAGCTGGAAGCGAGCATCGGACGCACCTTGTCCATGGCCTCGTCGTTGAGCACCCGGGATCGGCCTAGCGCCGGCTCGACAGCCAGAGATGCGCCTGACGGAGACATTGGCTTCTTCCCCCTGTCCGCTTGTTTTGCCGCCATGGCAACGAAGCAGGGGGAGGGCAGGTCAGATCGGAGAAGGGAAGCAGAGTCTCAAGGAAGCAGGGAGATTGGGGAAGCGAGGCGCAGACGACGGAGGAATAACTGTGTAGGCCGTGGGGGCTGCATAGCTAGGCGGATTCAAAGGCAGCGTGGGGAAGCGGAGATGCCCACGTCCAATCAACCGCCACGCGTCAATCGAGGCCGCAGGCTTTTGGGGCCCGCGGTGCTCCGAACTTGACCCTTGGCTTCGCCGCGAAGCCAAGCCCGAGCGCACCTTGGCCCCGGGGGCTACTGTCAGCGTTCTGGGAACGGGGGTCCCCAGACTTGCCTTCCTGCGGCTCACAACGTGGCTAAGCCAGCAGGCCGTACGGCCCATCTTCATCAACAAGGCATCCAAGACCCTCGCGAGGGTCCAAGCCTCGCGAGGCGGATGATGCAAGACCTCCTCTGGAGTAGCCTAGCCAGGCAGGCTCACGAGGAGCGGAGATATCAAGGCAGGGCAAACCTCATGAGGCTCTCGTGACATGAGCCATGACGAACGACACCAGGCGAACGCCAGCGCGCGCAGCGTCCTTATTTCCTCTTTGGTGCTAAGGAGGCCAGCGCAAGCGAAGAGTACCGAGGCATCAGGCAAAGGTTGCTATATTGGTGCAACAAGACCAAGACCAGGAGGACGGCAAGACGGAGGTCATCGTGGAGCCCAAGACGGCATCACCACCAGAGCTTTTCGCAGAAGAATACCACTTTTGTCAGGATAGCTTGTACTAGCTGCCCCCCTTCAAATTTGCCCGCCGTTGTTGGCTCCCTTCCCGCTCGATATTTGGGAAGAGGACCAGGGCCTATATAAGTAGAGCTAGCCACCATAGTAGAGGCATCTCATCTTAGCTTGATCCAACCCGATCGAGAGCCTACCCTAGCCACAAGAACACCTCAACCTCAGGAGGCTGTTCTTCCCTTGTACTGTTCATCATCAGCCCTAGAGGCAATCCACCACCACCACACTGGAGTAGGGTATTACACCACAACGGTGGCCCGAACCAGTATAAACCCTGTGTCTCTCTGTGTTGCGAGTTCGTCGAGTTCGTCCGTGAGATCTTAGCGAGCTAGGGCGTAGATCGGTAGGAGGGAAAGACTTTGCGCGCACCCTAGTGTTCGAACCTTAAGGGTTTGCCGGAACCCCACATCCGACAACTTTCATGCAAAGAGTCAAAGTATTTCTCTCTATTCCTTATTATCTTTCTCTTTTGGCAAGCATCATGTGGTGAGGAAAGATCTAGGCACATATATCCAGTTGGATATGGGTAGCATGAGTTATTATTGTTGACATCACCCTTGAGGTGAATACGTTGGGAGGCAAAACAATAAGCCCCTATCTTTCTATGTGTCTGGTTGAAACCTTTTGCTCATGTGTATGCGGTGAGTGTTAGCAATCATAGAAGACTATAAGATGGTTGAGTATGTGGAGCTCTTACTTAAACTCTGTTGAATAAGTTGAATTGCAATTGCTTGGTGAGTAAGAACATAGGTTGTTGAGTTTCAAGAGAATTCATTGTTTGAACCTTAACATGTGAATTGGTTGCCACTTTAACATGAGAAGTTTTGTAAGAAAGAACTATTGTTCTGATGCTAGGAAAAGTGATTCAAATTGTCATTGATCAAACTTATGCACTTTGCTAGCATTCACACTTCATAAATTATTTCTTTTATCATTTACCTACTCGAGGACGAGTAAGAATTAAGCTTGGGGATGCTGATACATCTCCAACGTATCTATAATTTATGAAGTATTCATGCTGTTATTTTATCATTCTTGGATGTTTTACAATCATTTTATAGGCATTTTATATCATTTTTTGGTACTAACCTATTGACATAGTGCCAAGTGCCACTTGTTGTTTTCTACATGTTTTTTACATCGCAGGAAGTCAATACCAAATGGATTCCAAATGCAACGAAACTTCATGATGATTTTTTATGGACCAGAAGACATCCTTTGGGCCAGAGCAGCACCTGGGGGTGCCCCGAGGGGGGCACAATCCACCAGGGCCTCCCGCACCCCCTCTTTATCCTATAAATTCACAAATATTCCAAAACTCTTCTGGGGTTAACCTAGATCAGAAGTTTCGCCGCCGCAAGGCTCTGTAGCCACCGAAAACCAATCTAGACCCCATTCTAGCACCCTGCCGGAGGGGGGAATCATCTCCGGTGGCCATCTTCATCATCCCGGCGGCCGCCACGACGAGGAGGGAGCAGTCCACCCTCGGGGCAGAGGGTTTGTACCAGTAGCTATGTGTTTAATCTCTCTCTCTCTCTCTCTCTCTCTCTCTCTCTCTCTCTCTCTCGTATTTGTGAGATGTCATCTTGATGTATCGCGGGCTTTGTTAATATAGTCAGATCATATGGTGTTTTCCCGTGTTGATAGCCTTTACTATGCTTATTTTACAAGTGTACATGTTGCTATTTGAAAACAGAAAGTTTACCGCTGTTGCAAAAATTCCCTAGAAAAGTCTGAATGTGATAAAATGTTGAAACTTTTTGCATAATAAGTTCTGATAAATTTTCTACAGTGTGGTAGAATTTCATAATGATTTGAGTTGCATTCTTTACAGTCTGTACTATTTTGGCAGATTGCTGTTATGTTTGCATTGTTTGCATATGTTTGCTTGTTTAGTGATTCTATTTGAGGATAAGAGTATTAAATATGCAGAAGCATTTAGTATGTAATGTTGAATAATAATTTTAGTGATTTGTTACAGTAGAGGATGATAAGGTTTTTGCATTGGTTTATACTAACTTATCTCATGAGTTCTTGTCGAGTTTTGTGTGGATGAAGCTTTTGAGATTTAGGAAAACCGTGATATGAGAAGAATTAAGGAGACACAAAAGTTCATGCTTGGGGATGCCCAAGGCATCCCAAGATAATATTCAAGAAGTCTCAAGCATCTAAGGTTGGGGATGCCCCGGTAGGCATCCCACCTTTCTTCTTCAACAATTATCGGTTAGTATCAGTTGAGACTAAGTTTTTGCTTCTTCACATGAGTTGTGCTATCCTTGGAATGTCATTTTATTTTGTTTTGCTTGTTGTTTTAATAAAGTACTTAGATCTGAAAGTTTTTAAATAAAATAGAGTCCTCAAATAGTTGCTAGGGAGGCTAGGTAAGCGGCACGCACATCCCGTCAACGAAGCTCTTTTCTACGGAATTGCTCTAGTGCTTCACTTATATCTTTTTGAGCATGGTGTGCTTTAATATTTTTGAAGAAATTCTCTCTTGCTTCACTAAAATTAATCTGAGAGAAAGAAATATTATGCTCATGATCTTCACTTATATCTTTTTGGAGTAGCTTGTCATTTATTCTTGTGCTTCACTTATATCCTATGAGTAAATTGTTGAATAAATTGAATGTCATGAAGTTGAAATCATATCATGCCTAGTGGTAGCTTCACATTGGGTTTAGAAAGTGAAATCCTTTGAGGCTTGACAATCACAATTTGGTCATACAAGCAATTCATGAATAATTAGTGTGAGGAAGAGAACTCTCACATGCAAATACAGTATCTTGGAAATCTTTTGTGATTGTGAGCCCCCATCAAAATATTATATGCCAAATTTTTTGATGTTGGACAAGGAAGACAACGTAATGATTTATGTTTGTTCATATTCACATAGAAGTTATATTGTCAAGATCCTTCAACATGTGGTGCTTGCCCCCCATCTTTGCTAGCCAAGAATTCCGCACCAAGTAGAGATACTACTTGTGCATCCAAAAACCCTTAAACCCAAATCTTATTTTCAAGAGTCCACCATACCTACCTAAGGATTGAGCAAGATCCTTCAAGTAAGTTGTCATGGGTGCAATAAGGCAATAAAAATTGCTTCTAAAAGTGTTAGATCATTTAGTGTAAGAGAAAATTGAGCGTTGTACGCACTTGTGATGGCAACGTAATAAAAGCGATGGACTGCATAATAAAGGTTGCTATCATAAGGGGTAATATTACGTGACGTTCTTTTGCACTAAGGGGATGAGCATACAAACAAATAAGCACATGGCAACCTCTGCTTCCCTCTGCGAAGGGCCTATCTTTTACTTTTATGTATTTACTTTCATGCAAAGAGTCAAAGTATTTCTCTCTATTCCTTTTTATTTTTCTCTTTTGGCAAGCATCATGTGGTGAGGAAAGATCTAGGCACATATATCCAGTTGGATATGGTCAGCATGAGTTATTATTGCTGACATCACCCTTGAGGTGAATACGTTGGGAGGCAAAACAATAAGCCCCTATCTTTCTATGTGTCTGGTTGAAACGTTTTGCTCATGTGTATGCGGTGAGTGTTAGAAATCATAGAAGACTATAAGATGGTTGAGTATGTGGAGCTCTTACTTAAACTCTGTTGAATAAGTTGAATTGCAATTTCTTGGTGAGTAAGAACATAGGTTGTTGAGTTTCAAGAGAATTCATTGTTTGAACCTTAACATGTGAATTGGTTGCCAGTTTAACATGAGAAGTTTTGTAAGAAAGAACTGCTGTTTTGATGCTAGGAAAAGTGATTCAAATTGTCATTGATCAAACTTATGCACTTTGCTAGCATTCACACTTCATAAATTATTTCTTTTATCATTTACCTACTCAAGGACGAGTAAGAATTAAGCTTGGGGATGCTGATACATCTCCAACGTATCCATAATTTATGAAGTATTCATGCTATTATTTTATCATTCTTGGATGTTTTACAATCATTTTATAGGAATTTTATATCATTTTTTGGTACTAACCTATTGACATAGTGCCAAGTGCCACTTGTTGTTTTCTACATGTTTTTTACATCGCAGGAAGTCAATACCAAACGGAGTCCAAATCCAACGAAACATCATGATGATTTTTTATGGACCAGAAGACATCCTTTGGGCCAGAGCCTGGGGGGTGCCCCGAGGGGCGTACAACCCACCAGGGCGTGCCTGGGGGCCCAGGTGCGCCCAGGTGGGTTGTGCCCACCTCAGTGGCCTCCTGCACCCCCTCTTTATCCTATAAATTCACAAATATTCCGAAACCCTTCGGGGGTGAACCTAGATCAGAAGTTCCGCTGCCGCAAGGCTCTGTAGCCACCGAAAACCAATCTAGACCCCATTCCAGCACCCTGCCATAGGGGGAATCATATCTGATGGCCATCTTCATCATCCCGGCGGTCACCACGATGAGGAGGGAGTAGTCCACCCTCGAGGCAGAGGGTTTGTACCAGTAGCTATGCGTTTAATCTCTCTCTCTCTCTCTCTCTCTCTCTCGTGTTCTTGAGATGCACGATCTTGATGTATCGCGGGCTTTGTTAATATAGTCGGATCATATGGTGTTTTCCCCTCTCTATCTTGTGATGAATTGAGTTTTCCCTTTGACATTTTGTTTTATCGGATTGAATACTTTTATGGATTTGAGAACCCTTGATATATGTCTCGCAATTGAATAGTCGTGGTGAGAATGGGGTATCGTATTGATTCACTTGATATATGTTTTGGCACTCAACTCGCGGATTCCCGAGGTGACATTGGGGTAATCTATGCATAGGGGTTGATGCACGTTCTTGTCTTCGTTTCTCCGGTAGATATCTTGGGGCACTCTTTGAAGTTCTTTGTGTTGGATTGAGTATTATGAATATGAATTTGCTTTGGTGTTATTTTAGTATGAACTCTAGGATAGATCGAACAGAAAGAATAGCTTTGTGTTATTTTAGTACGAACTCTTGAATAGATCGAACAGAAAGAATAGCTTTGAGGTGGTTTCGTACCCTACAAACAATTTATTATTCTGTTCTCCGCTAGATAGGAACTTTGGAGTGATTCTTCATCGCACTTTGAGGGGTGGTTATATGATCCAGTTACATTAGCACTGTTGAGAGATTGCACTAGCGAAAGTACGGACCCTAGGCCTCATTTTCAAGCATTTCAACACCATTTTTGTGCCCGTTTACTATTTGTTACCTTGCTATTTTTATTTATTCAGATTATAAAAATATATTTCTACCATCCATATCACACTTTTATCACCATCTCTATGCCGAACTAGTGCACCTATACAATTTGCCATTGTATTGGGTGTGTTGGGGACACATGAGATTTCTTGTATTTGGTTGCAGGGTCATTTGAGAGAGACCATCTTCATCCTACACCTCTCACGGATTGATAAACCTTAGGTCATCCACTTGAGGGAAAATTGCTACTGTCCTACAAAACTCTACGCTTGGAGGCCCAACACGTGTCTACAAGAATAAAATTGCGTAGTAGACATCAATGGCATGATATAATTCAATTATATGATTTATATACTAAGCAAGTAAGGAGATGGCAATCGCATATATGATGTAAAAACTAAGCAATGCAAGACAACATATGCATGACATGAGTAATATAACCCTACCAAGTTTGAGCATAGACCTCAGGGGGGAAATAGGACTGGTCATCTATCTCTGAATCCTCCTTTGAGGAGCTATCTGTAACCAGCAAGATGTCTGCTTCAGCAGGTAGTATTGTCTGCTCTGAATACCTTGTTTTCACTCCAGATACTTCCATCACCGCTTCAAATGGCTGATGCACAAGAAGAGTAGAATATACAAACATTGTCGACAAATGGAATACGAAATACAAAAAAGGGTAGCATGATATGATTCACATATATGATGATTGGCTGAATAGCATGGCATTGCATAATTCACATATATAATGCCTTGCAACAAGATAGCATTGCATAATTCACATATATAATGTCTTGCAACAAGATGACATTGCATAATTCACACATATGGTAATTAGACACTAAACAGGTGGCATTCACACAAAGGATGTCTAAACTAAGCAAATGACATAGCAATGCAAGACACCATACGCACGATATGAGCAACATAACCCCGCCAAGTTAGAGCATACACCTCGGGGGGGGGGGGAATAGGACTGGTCACCTATCTCTGAATCCTCCTCTAAGAAGCTATTCGCAACCAGCGAGATATGCACTTCGTCAGATAGCACAGTCTACTCTGAAGACCTTGTTTTCACTCTAGAATTTTCCATCACCGTGTCAAATGGCTGATGCACACGAAGATTAGTTGAATGTACTAACATTGTTGACAAATGTAATATGTAATGAAAAAAAGGATGACATGATATAATTCACATATAAGTTGACTGGCTAAGCAGGATGGCATTGCAAATTTCACATATATGATGCCTGGCTAAACAAGATGGCGTTGCATAATTCACATATATGATAAAGAAACTAAACAGATGGCATTCACACAAAGCATGTCTAAACTAAGCAAATGGCATATTTGATGTGTAAAGTAAGCAATGCAAGGCACCATATGCATGATATTACCAACATCAGCATGCCAAGTTAGAGCAAAGACCTCAGGGGGTAAATAGGAGTGGTCTTCTCCTTCTGAACCCCCCTCAGAACAGTTATCTTCCTCTTGATTACAATCTGAAATGGGTGGAGGGGGTGCCTTTGCGCCCACCATGGAGCGACGTCTGCATGAAATTTTATTGCCATGCAAGGCTCGTCTCTTTTGCTCTACATGTTCAGTTCCATTGTGTACAATAACTGACATGCATAGGAATAAAACATAGTGAGATTATGTAAGGAGTGCATGCAATAATCCAGAGTGATGGTAGCAACCTGTGGATAGACCCAAAATCAATGATAGCAGTGAGATGATGGCTTCGGTTAAAAAATACAGATAATGCCTTCTTTACTGTTTGTTTCCCACCCAACATGAAACTCATATAGACACCAGTGATTAACCAGATAGTAGACAAATACTATTGATTGCGGCCCCGTTATGTGCCCCACAACCATTTAAAAACTCAAGTTTGGAGCTGACTCAGAGTCTAATCGGTGAACAGGACGATAAAGTAGCATGCAATATTAAGCAATGCATAACGTAAGCAGACATGAAAGAGTGCGACCACTCTGGCAGACCCGTATAGTCCTCGAGGTCATATGCTCGGTTGATGATGGTAATGCAGTTGTCGTGGCTGCCGGCGGTGGGGAAGAAGATTTGAGCGGCGAAAGATAGTCTGGAGGGAGGATCCCTGCTGTGGTGGACCCTTCTGTTGTTGGAGCAGCTGAGCTGGGGTGGACGACGGTGCAGCAGGAGCGGGACAAACCACACAAGGTTTTCTTTGACAACTATTTGTAAGAGAAGTAATTCTGCAAGGGCTCATTTGAATTGGAGGATTCTAACAACGTAGGGATAGGAAATACACAGTAATAAGATAGGAATGCATGTGCAAAGAATTTAAAATCACAGGATTCCTATCAATCTGGGTGTTTGGTTCACAGGAATTGGAAGGTCACAGGAATGCAAAGAAGCATGGTCAAATTAATTCAAACCATAATAAAATGTACAGTTATAATGCTATTATGCTACCATCACTTAGTCTTGTTCTTCATGAATAGGAATTTGAAGAGGAGGGCAAGTGGATATTAAAATTCCTATGGTTTTTCTTTGAAAGAGACATTAAAGGAACAAATCCTACAATTTTCCTTTGATCCATTCCTTTGAACCAAATGCATTAATAGTAGTACCATAGGAAACTTTCAAATTCCTATGTTTTTCCTTCACTTTTCCTTTCAACCACTTGCAATTCTAGTAGGCAGGCTTGAACAAGGAAAAGCCTACACTTTGGACCCAGGCCACTGCCCTGCTAGCTCAACTCCCAGGCCCATCTACAAATGCACAGATCAAACGCGTAAAAATAAATAATGATGGCATTCGAGAGAGTCCATCACGGATAGCTCAGTTGCCTGGTACCTCACTGCTTGTTATATAGTAGGAGAAACTAATCGTATTTCACGTTACTACGTGTGCTCGGTGGACAATATATATAACATGTACAGTAAAAAGTGATGCAACAAGTGTACGACCTCTTTAGCGAAGGCATGTCGATCTCAGCATGATTGGGTTGGTCGGTGAGGATGCTTCGGCTGATGTGCTGTAGGAGGAGGGGAAGAAGATCTTAGGTGTCTAGAGATGGAGCTGAGGGTACTGCTCCGTTGTGATGGAGGATTTCGTCGTTGGAATAGCTCCGGTAAGTTGTAGGACGGCGAGGCTGAAGCGGGACAACAAACAACGTTAACCTGAATGGAATTCTAATAGCATCTCCAATAGATGATGTAAAATACATAACCACAAAGTGCTAGATGTAAAATACATCAGTCACTCATCTCTGAACTTAACCCTCGAAACTGAATTTAACTGTCGAAACTGAATTTTGCTGTCGAAACTGAATGCACTAGTAGCAGAAAAGCAGCAGCAACAGTAGCGCCCAGAGCAGCAACGCGTGCAAGAGCCAGGGCAGATGGTCGTGTAGCAGCATCTCGGGTAGCAGCTGTAGAGGCTCGAGCGAGAGCAGCGCAAGCAAGAGCAAGAGCGAGAGCAGCAGCGCGAGCAAGAGCAAGAGCAAGAGCAGACCAGGCAGGGGACCAAGAGCAAGAGCAAAGCAGCAGCGCGAGTGAGAGCCAAAGTAGCAGCAGCTCCAACTGACGTGGACGTCGCTGCCGAGGGAGCGACTCCGTGGAGGAAGTGGCCGGCGCCGCCCCCGTGGATGGAGTCATGCCATGTTGGCTCGGGACCGAGCGCCGGCAGCACCGTGAGATCGAATCAAGAAGAAAATGTAGCGATTAGTGTAGAACCTCTTTGGTGGCGCCGATTAGGCCTCAGCTTCATCCGAGGAATCGTGATGATGCTGCTCTTCCGGTGGTGCAGGTGAAGACGGTGGTGTGGGAATGGAGGTGGCGCGAAAGATGAGGGGAACGTTGAGACAACTCCTTGGAGGTGGAGGACTTATACGCCTCCAACGTATCTACAATTTTTATTGTTCCATGCTGTGATATTATCATTCTTGGATGTTTTACAATCATTTTATAGTCATTTTATATCATTTTTTGGTACTAACCTATTGACATAGTGCCAAGTGCCAGTTGTTGTATTCTGCATGTTTTTTACAAGGCAGGAAATCAATACCAAACGAAGTCCAAACGCAGCGAAACTTTTTGTGATTTTTTGGACCAGAAGACATCCAGTGCGCCAAAGAAGTACCGAAGAGGGAGCCCGAGGTGAGTACAAGACACCATGGCACGCCTGGAGGCCAAGGCGCGCCCTGGTGGGTTGTCCCACCTCGGTGGCCTCCCGAACCGCCTCTGCTCTATAAATACCCCAATATTCCAGAAACCCTAGGGGAGTCGACAAAAATCAATTCCACCCGCCGCAAGTTCCAGAACCACCAGATCCAATCTAGACACCATCACGGAGGGGTTCATCATGTCCATTGGTGCCTCTCCGATGATGCATGAGTAGTTCTTTGTAGACTTACAGGTCCGTAGTTAGTAGCTAGATGGCTTCCTCTCTCTCTTTTGATTCTCAATACAATGGTCTCCCGGAGATCCATATGATGTAACTCTTTTTGCGGTGTGTTTGTTGGGATCCGATGAACTTTGAGTTTATGATCAGATCTATCTTTTTATCCGTGAAAGTTATTTGAGTCTTCTTTGATCTCTTATATGCATGATTGCTTATAGCCTCGTATTTCTTCTCCGATATTTGGGTTTTGTTTGGCCAACTTGATCTATTTATCTTGCAATGGGAAGAGGTGCTTTGTGATGGGTTCAATCTTACGGTGCTTGAGCCCAGTGACAGAAGGGGAACCGACACGTATGTATCGTTGCTATTAAGGATAACAAGACGAGGTCTATTTCTACATAAATAGATCTTTTCTACATCATGTCATCGTTCTTATTGCATTACTCCGTTTTTCCATGAACTTAATACACTAGATGCATGCTGGATAGCGGTCGATGTGTGCAGTAATAGTAGTAGATGCAGGCAGGAGTCGGTCTACTAATCTTGGACGTGATGCCTATATAATGATCATTGCCTAGATATCATCATGATTATTTGAAGTTTTATCAATTGCGCAACAGTAATTCGTTTACCCACCGTTTGCTATTTTTCTCGAGAGAAGCCACTAGTGAAATCTACGGCCCCGGGTCTCTTCTTTATTATATTTACCTTTGCGATCTATTTTTATTTTCAGATCTATATTTCCAAAAACCCAAAAACACCTTGCTGCACTTCATTTTATTTGGCGGTGTATCTATCAAATTATTACAACTTTCTCACGTCCACTTGCCAATTTCTGGCGCCGTTACCCGAAAGGGATTGACAACCCCTTTAACACGTCGGGTTGCGAGTATTTGTTATTTGTGTGCAGGTGCTGTTCACGTAGTGTTGCGTGGTTCTCCTACTGGTTCGATAACCTTGGTCTCATCACTGAGGTAAATACCTACCGTTGTTGTGCTGCATCATCCCTTCCTCTTTGGGGAAATACCGACGTAGTTCTAGCAGACATCAAAAGGAATTTCTAGCGCCGTTGCCGGGGAGACATCATCAACATCTACCAGGTCCCTAATCATAAATATCATCTCCTTGCAATTTACATTATTTTCCATTTGCCTCTCATTTTCCTCTCCCCCACTTCACAAAAATTTGCCGTTTTATTCGCCCTCTTTTTCGTTCGTCGTTTTTCTCGTCATATCTGTTTTTAGTGCAATCTTGTTGCGTAGTCACAATGACTTAAGAGAACACCAAATTGTGTGATTTCTCTGATACCAACAACAATGATTTTATTGGCACTCTGATTGCTCCCTCCGGTACTCCTAATGAGGATGGCGCGTCCCATCTTAACACATTCGTGGAATTATGCGATATGCAAAAGAAAAAAGATGTGGACAGCGATGTTGTGAAGTTGAAATTATTTCTGTTTTCTTTGTGAGATCATGCAAAAATTTGGTTTTCTTCTATTTTCTTTCTGAGATCATGCAAAAATTTGGTTTTCTTCGTTGCCTCGCCATAGTATCAATTATTGGAATAAGTGCAAAGATGCTTTTATTACTAAGTATTTTCCGCCCGCAAAAAATATTTTCCTTAGAACAGATCATGGATTTCCAGCAACTTGAACATGAGCGTGTTGCACAATCTTGGGAAAGGATGAAAATGATGCTAAGGAATTGCCCAACTCATGGGTTAAATCTTTGGATGATCATACAAAAAATATATGCGGGGTTGAATTTTGTCTCTCGTAATCTTTTAGATTTCGCCGCGGGTGATACTTTTATGGAAATTACTTTGGGTGAAGCCACCAAATTGCTTGATAATATTATGGCAAATTATTCACAATGGCATACTGAAAGAGCTCCTACTAGTAAAAAAATTAATCCGGTTGAAGAAATTTCTTCTTTGAGTGAAAAAAGGTTGATGCTCTTATGAAATTGGTTGCTAGTAAAAGTGCTCCTATTGATTTTAATGATGTGCCTTTGTCTACTTTGATTGAGCAAAATAGTGATGCCGTAGATGTGAATTTTATCTCGCGAAACAATTTCAATAACAATGCTTGTAGAGGTAATTTTAATCCTAGGCCTTTTCCTAGTAATTCCTTTAATAATTATGGTCATTCCTATGGTAATCCTTCTTATAATAATAATAGGAACACCTCTGATCTTGAGAATAATATTAAAGAATGTATCAACACTCAAAAAGTTTTCAATGCTACAATGGAAGAAAAGTTGAATAAGATTGATGATTTTTCTAGAAGTGTTGATAGAATTTCTCATGATGTAGAAAATCTCAAGATGAAAATTTGTGTGCCTAAAGTTGAGGAATCAATCAAAGCTCTTTATGTTTCTATGGATGAAAGTAAGAAAAGAACCGCTATGCTTAGAGCTAGAAGAGAATTTTTAGAAAAAGCGTTCTCTAGTGATTGCTTTCATAAAAGTGATGAAGATCTTAAAATGATTGGTGTTTCTTCTATTGATTCCTTGTTTAGTAAAATTAAGATTGATGAAAAAGGGACTGAAGAAGAGTCAACTTTAGCTAGAAGGCATCCCGATAATTCAGAGGGTGAAAATCTTGTTGAGAAAATTGATAAAAGTGGGTTTGAAGAGGTCAAAACTTTAACTAGTGATGTGCCCACTCTTTTGGATTACAAATACTTTAATTATGATAGTTGCTATTTGATTGATTGTATTTCTTTGTTGCAATCCATGATAAATTCACCCCATGCTTATGAACAAAATAAAGCTTTTACTAAACATATTGTTGATGCTATGATGAAAGCTTTAGAAGAAAAGTTGGAATTGGAAGTTTCAATTCCTAAAAAAATACATGATGAGTGGGAACCTACTATCAAAGTCAAGATAAAAAATTATGAGTGTTTTGCTTTATGTGACTTGGGTGCTAGTGTTTCTACAATTCGGAAATCTTTATGTGATGTGCTTGGTCTTTCCGATATTGAAGAATGTTCTTTAAATTTGCACTTGGTGGACTCTACTATTAAAAAGCCCATGGGAAGAATTAATGATGTTCTTATTATTGCAAATAGGAATTATGTGACCATAGATTTTATTGTTCTTGATATTGATTGCAATCCGTCTTGTCCAATTATTCTTGGTAGACCGTTTTTACGTACTATTGGTGCCGTGATTGATATGAAAGAAGGCAATATTAAATTTCAATTTCAACTAAGGAAGGGTATGGAACACTTCCCTAGAACAAGAATTAGGCTGCCATATGAATCAATCATGAGGGCATCTTATGGATCTAGAAACAAAGATGACAATACTTAGATCCTTGCTTTATGCCTAGCTAAGGGCATAAAACGATAACGCTTGTTGGGAGGCAACCCAATGAATAAAATTTATTTTTGCCTTTTTCTTCCTGTTCTTGAGTGTTTGCACAATTATGCTACTGTTATTATTGTGTTTTTTCTGTTTTAGTTAGTGTTTGTGCCAAGCAAAGCCTTTAGGATCTTGTTGGGTGATAGTTGATTTGATCTTGCTGAAAAACAGAAACTTTTGTGCTCACGAAAATAATTCTAATTTTTAACAGAAGCATGATAAAATACCAATTCTTTTGTAGAAGATTAATATACAAATTGCCCATGTGTTCCTAATTTTTCATATTTTTTAGGGTTTCAGAAGTATTCGAAATATCCATATTGCTACAGACTATTCTGTTTTCTTTGCGTTGTGTGCTTGTTTTGATGATTCTATGGTTTTCTTTGACGAGTTTTTGCCATAGAGAAGTGGAAATAGAGTAGATATAATGCAAGAATAAAATATGAATGGGTTTGTAACAGTACTTATAGTAGTTATTTGCTTTATTATACTAACGAATCTCACAAAGGTTTTGTTGAGTTCTGTGTGATTGAAGTTTTCAAGTTTTGGGTGACGTTACGATGGATGAAGGAATAAGGAGTAAGAAGAGCCCATGCTTGGGGATGCCCATGGCATCCCAAGCTATCATCCAAAGAGAAGCAAGCAACTAAGCTTGGAGATGCCCGAGTGGCATCCCCTCTTTCTTCTAACGGCCATCGGTATTTTACTCGAAGCTATATTTTTATTCGTCACATACTATGAGTTTTGCTTGGAGCGTCTTGTATGATATGAGTCTTTGCTTGTTTTTCTTTTTATTTTTAGTCTTGAATCCTTGCTGTACACACCTATTTGAGAGAGCCAAAATTATGCCATGACTTGTTAGAATTGCTCTCTATGCTTCACTTAAATCTTTATGAGCTATGGAATTGCTCTAGTGCTTCACTTATATCTTTTTGAGCACAGTGTGCTTTAGTATTTTTGAAGAAATGCTCTTTTGCTTTACTTAGATTTATTTGAGAGTTAGTAATTTTTTTAAGAAATTCTCTCTTGCTTCACTTAAATTAACTTGAGAGAAGCAAATATTATGCGCATGATCTTCACTTATATTTGTTTGAGCTTATCAAAAGCAACACATGAAAATTAGTCCCAAAGTGATAAATATCAAGGAAGGATATAATAAAAACTTTCATGAAGATCATTGGACAAAATAAAGTTGATTCCTTGTAATGGATTTTGAGATATGATGATGTGATATGAGTTGATGAGTAATTATGCTTTAGTAAGAATATTGGTGTTAAGGTTTGTGATTCCCTATGCAAGCACGAAAGTCAATAGTTATGCAATGAAATTACATCCTACTTGTGGTGCATTATTCAGTGTTAATTATGCTTAATGCTCGCTTATGAGATTTTTTGTTTCTTGGTTGGTCGCTTCTCAATCTTTTGCTAGCCTTCATTTTGCACTAAGTATGATCACTACTTGTGCATCAAAAATCCTTAAACCACTTTTGCCACGTGAGTCCACCATACCTACCTACATGCAGTATTCTTTTGCCATTCTAAGCAAATTTGTATGTGCCATCTCTAGTTTTCAAAATAAATTTCTCTTTTGTGTGCTTGTACCGCTCATGAAACGGTAGGGGGTGGCTAATATATTTCCATGCTAGATATGTTATTCTTAGGATGAGCATTTATTCACTTGTCATTACACGAGAGTAAGGCAAAGGTATTAGGGATGCCCAGTCCCGAAATGAAAAATGAATTTACTTTATGTTGTCAAATAATAAATTCCTTGGAAAGTGTTGGTATGGAAGGCACCCGTGGATATGGCTAGCCATGGAAAGTGAAAGTATGGTTGAAAAAGGAATAAACTTTAATTTCTGTTTGGGAACCGCCAATGATATATATAGCATGGAAAGTATTGGGAACTACTCTATCGTTCTTGTTGACCATGCCTCCCAAAATGTTTTTATATCTATCTTCTTCGCTTTGAGCTCTGGCACCTCCAGAAATCCCTACTTCCCTCCGCGAAGGGCCTTTTTTTTACTTTATTCAATTTTTATTTTTATTTGAGTCTTCATCTTCTCTTATAAAGCACAAACTAAGGGGCACTATGATCGTACTTGAGCATTGGGTTTAGCTAATATGCGAGTGCGTTTCATGAATGGGTCAATGATTGAGCATAATGGGCTAGGGATAACTTATTTTAGCATTGATATTTTGAAAGACATGGTTGCTTGTTGATATGCTTGAGTATTAAAGTCCTCATGTCAAAACTAGACTATTGCTTTGAACCATATAAAAGTCCAACTGTCCATGCTATAAAGAAAAGAATATGAAGTGAGCATGTTAGGCAGCATTCCACATCAAAAATTCTGTTTTTATCATTTACCTACTCGAGGACGAGCATGAATTAAGCTTGGGGATGCTGATATGTCTCCAACGTATCTATAATATCTGATTGTTCCATGCTATTATATGATCATTCTTGGATGTTTTACAATCATTTTATAGTCATTTTATACCATTTTTTGGTACTAACTGTTGACATAGTGCCTAGTGCCAGTTGCTGTTTTCTGCATGTTTTTTACATCGCAGAAAATCAATACCAAATGGAGTCCAAACGCAGCGAAACTTTTTGTTGATTTTTTTTGGACCAGGAGACATCCAGTGGGCCAAAGGAGTACCGAAGAGGGAGCCCGGGGTGAGCACAAGACACTAGGGTGCGCGTGGAGGCCCAGGTGCACCCTGGTGGGTTGTGCCCACCTCAGTGGCCTCCCGAACCGCCTCTTTGCTCTATAAATACCCCAATATTCTAGAAACCCTAGGGGAGTTGACGAAAATCTATTCCAGCCGCCGCAAGTTCCGGAACCACCAGATATAATCTAGACACCATCACGGAGGGGTTCATCATGTCCATTGGTGCCTCTCCAATGATGCGTGAGTAGTTATTTGTAGACCTACTGGTCCGTAGTTAGTAGCTAGATGGCTTCCTCTCTCTCTTTTGATTCTCAATACAATGTTCTCTCGGAGATCCATGTGATGTAACTCTTTTTGCCGTGTGTTTGTTGGGATCCGATGAACTTTGAGTTTATGATCAGATCTATCTTTTTATCCATGAAAGTTATTTGAGTCTTCTTTGATCTCTTATATGCATGATTGCTTATAGCCTCGTATTTCTTCTCTGATATTTGGGTTTTCTTTCGCCAACTTGATCTATTTATCTTGCAATGGGAAGAGTTGCTTTGTGATGGGTTCGATCTTACAGTGCTTAATCCCAGTGGAAGAAGGGGAACCAACACGTATGTATCATTGCTATTAAGGATAACAAGATGGGGTCCATTTCTACATAAATAGATCTTGTCTACATCATGTCATCGTTCTTATTGCATTACTCTGTTTTTTCATGAAATTAATACACTAGATGCATGCTAGATAACGATCGATGTGTGGAGTAATAGTAGTAGATGCAGGCAGCAGTGGTCTACTAATCTTGGACGTGATGCCTATATAATGATCATTGCCTGGATATCGTCATGATTATTTGAAGTTTTATCAATTGCCCAACAGTAATTCGTTTACCCACCGTTTGCTATTTTTCTCGAGAGAATCCACTAGTGAAATCTACGGCCCCCGGGTCTCTTCTTTATTATATTTGCCGTTGCGATCTATTTTTATTTGCTTTTATTTTCATATCTATATTTCCAAAAACCCAAAAATACCTTGCTGCACTTTATTTTATTTAGCGATCTATCAATCAAATTATTACGACTTTCTCACATCCACTTGCCAATTTCTAGCGTCGTTACCGGAAAGGGATTGACAACCCCTTTAACACGTTGGGTTGCGAGTATCTGTTATTTGTGTGCAGGTGCCGTTCACGTAGTGTTGCGTGGTTCTCCTACTGGTTCGATAACCTTGGTATCATCATTGATGGAAATACCTACCGTTGCTATGCTGCATCATCCCTTCCTCTTTGGGGAAATACCGACGTGGTTCTAGCAGACATCAAGGATGGTGTGGCTGAACTAGAAGGATGACGAGATCGACGACGGATCCTCATCTGTTGTGGTGGATGAGTGACGTCGAGGTGTTGTGGACGACATTGTCGGGGAAGAGGCTCCGGCTGGGTGGCGGACGGAGGAGTGTGTAAGGCTTCGTGGGTTTTCGCGGCCTCGGTGTATGAATGGGTGGGCGGATGGGATGGGAGGGGGATCCATGGCTTAGGGACGCACTTGTCCGAAATGTGGGGTAAGTTATGAAAGTACCCCCACCGATTTGAGCTAGGCGGTTCTTTCGGTTCAGGGGTATCACGAGCATTTCGTGTGTCGGGATTTCACAGGAGGTGGGAGTTTTCGCGCGCGTTGTAATTTTGGGATAGCAAGGCGCGGGTTGAGATGGAGGGAGTTTTCGGAGCACAACGAGACAAAGAGACATCTTAAAATTTCGGGGTAACAAGGCGCGGGTTGAAATTTCCAGACAAGCCTAATGTGTACTGTACCAAATCAATTTGCACTACAAATGCGATTCAAAACTTTGAATCCATGTTATGTTCAATTAAAATATTTCGCTACATGTATAATGCACGCAACCTGCTACTCAAATGAATGTTTTAGTGCATTCCAAACGTATATACTACCGCTTCAATATGAAGTAAATTTGAATTCGTTCTCTATTTGAATAAGATCTACAATCATGATTGTTATCAAGTTAAACCATTTGAATTCGTTTCTCTATTTTAATAAGATCTACAATCATCATTATTGTCAAGTTAAACCATCGTTTGTATATTATCTTCACAGCACACCACATGATTATTGTTGAGTTGGATATGAACTATGTGTATTATATGAACTCAAACTCGATTTTTTGAATCCACTTTATGTTGATTTCAAATCACAGTACATTTCAATCTCTAGCTAGATCTTCATAATCTAAACCATGTCTCATATGTATAATGTGTTTATCACATAATGTATGGTGCCTCGCCCCCTACGCCTACAAGTGTTTAGGTGTGAGTTGCAAACACCACACATTATCACAAATTCAAATAAAATGTCAGATTGTTTGATATATAGTATGGTTTAGATTGTTCGATATTTAGTTGTGAGCTGCAAACGCCACACATTATCACAAATTCAAATAAAATGTGAGATTGTTTGATGTAGAGTATGGTTTAGATTGTTCGATATTTAGCTATGAGTTGCAAACACCACACATTATCATATTATGGTATAACATGTCCAAAACCACACCACGCGTATCACCGCTATATTCATGCATGCATATGTTTATAACACTATGATCTCCTATTCAAATATATGAATCCACTTCCATATCAAATTATGATATTTGTTAGTCTCTTACACCCACACAATCCTCTAACCTTTGTAGCTAGCACTAACTTTCTCTCATGCATGCACACGCCCTCCTCGCCCTCCTCCCTCAGCATTCTATCCATCATGCACAGTCATTTTTTTCTTTAGGTCGTTCTCCCACGGTCTCCACAACTCTTTTCCGAAACACACCGATCGATAAACCTCTCCAACAATGTCTGCCTACCACATACACACGCACTTTCCATCTCCTCGTTTCTGTGTCCATGCCTCGTGTCTCTCATACGGTCCCACACACGTGTAAACTCTCGCCCCTCTTTTCATCGATCTCACAATCGCACACTTCTCCCCCTATCTAGCTAGTAGGCCTCTCGCACCACCTCCTAGCTCCATTCTCTCTATCTATCCATCTCTGTGGGCCTTATTTGCCTTAACAAATGGATGTACACCGACCGATCTCCCGCTATACATATAGCTATCTAGGTCGTTTATAACTCGTTTTCCCCACGCACGATCGATCTACCTCATTAGTTATGTCTCTCCCTTCCTCCGACACACAACAATTGATCTACCGATCTAGTTAGGTATGCTTACCAAACACATGGCCCCCCTTCATCATCCATGCATGCCTCCCGACACATCTATCTCGCACACGCACACGCACACACAAAAACACATCCCCACTCTTCTTGATAATATTGCAGTTGTACCCTCAGTTTGTCTGGTACGCCTCTCCCACCATCTTCCAGAAGCAACTCCCCCACCCCTTCAACACTATACCCCTCTCTCCCTCTCTCTCTCTCCCCTCTCCCTCTTCTCCCTCTCTCTCTCTCTCCCTCTCTTTCTCTCTCTGTCTGTCCCAACCTATTCCCGTCCTTCACTTATGTATGGATGTCAACCGATCTCCCTCAAGACATAGATGGGTCTCTCCTTCTCAACACATATACGAGTTGATCTACCTCTCTAGTTAGGTCTCTGCCACCCCCGTCCCCCCCACACACACACACCGATACATCGAGCGCTCTAGTCATGTCTCCCTGCCACACACAAACTTGCCCTATGCCCTCTGACATTTCGATAGGTCAGTCGCCCTATATCTTTGACTTGCACACACACAATTTCGATGGCTCTCTTCATCGATCTCGCACCCACACACTTGATCCTCTCTTCGACTCTATCGATATCTATGACCCCTCCCTCTCTTCTCATGGATCGCCCCCTCTAGATATGATATAGATAGGCCTCTATTTCACACACATTGCGTGTGTCAAATTTTTGTTTGAGGTATCATCGACACATATTCTCATAAATACATTCACGAAATCACCCCCTAACAAAAAAACACTCACGAACGCACATGCCATCTGTCTAGATTTGTATCTCTCTCACACACACACCCACGTAGGTGGGGGACATGCACGAAGAGAAGAGGTGCACGCACGGTGCACGTACTCCCGTCTCTTTCCCAGCCACACCCGCTCGGGTACACGGTGGAGCTCATTTCTATATGAAAAGGCAGCCCACGTGGTAATTTGACACATGTACTGGTTGTCCACTTGATGGAGGATCGTGTACCACGGGTGAACAAAAAAATTGCGACTTGACGCGTTATTAAAAAAAGAGGAAACCATGTGGGGCCTACCTTAGAGGCAAGGCTCTATACACTGGAGATGCTCTGTACGTATTACTTTTGATGTGTCCCATCAACACGCAGAATGAGGAGAATGTTGCTTAGTACACCCTCTCCCCCGCCCATGGGCGCGGTGGCTCGCAGAGTCGCAGGACGAGGAGAAGCTTGCTTACTACACCTACGCCCGCTCCCTCGCCCACGCGCGCGATGGCTCGCAGGACGAGGAGAAAATTTTACTACTCCCTCTATTACTCCTTGTCCCTACCTTGGTTAGAGAGATTATCATATTGTTTGAAATATATGCCTTTTAGCATATTTCAATATGGAATACTAGTACATACTCCAAACACCGATGTATATAGATGTATTTTAGAGTGTAGATTCACTCATTTTGCTCTATATGTAGTCCATATTGAAACAGATGTAGTAGTACGCACTCTCCCTCGCCCCTGGACCCTCGCCGACCTGGTGGATGTGCAGCAATTCATTCGGTCTCAGATAGCCAGAACCATATACTGTAGTACCATCATTGCTCGACTCCCCGAAGAGGCGAAGAGCCAAGCACAAGGTTGTAATATTTTTTTGATGCCAAGCGTAAGCTTTATAGGAGAACGAGTAGTAGTAGTACTAGTAGTACGTAGTCTATGAGGAAGAAGCAACAAGAATGTATGTTTTGCGTGACAGTCTCTTATTACAGAACGTGCTAGACCTAGTGGACTTCATTGTTGCAATGGGGAGTATCATAGATGACACGATTCAGAGTGGTGGACAGCGGGAATAATATTCAGAGCTGCTTAGTCTTAAACCCCATGAATAAGTCCCATAGAAAGGAATAGCCATCCTCTACACGTGCTCCTATGTAAAAAGAATAAATGAGACAAAAAGAGAAAGAGACAAAGTAAAAAAATCACCAGCCTTAGAGCCAGCCCTATTGTATTAGTGAATGATATTTCTACGTCATGATTGACATGGCTATCTTATTAACCATGCTGCGGAGGTAGCAACGGATTTTTATTTATTTGCAGAGGTAGCAGCTAGTGGATGGATATTCAACAAGGAGTGAAATGATGTCTGCTTCCTCCATTAAACGGTAGAGAAAGGTGGGCCTCGTGATTTGACGGCTCATTAGTCATTATTACTGCCTATACTCTTTGCCCATATAATAACCGCGTGGTAGAGTAGTTGGCTATACTTTTAATAACCATCCTCGAAGGAAAGAGGTGGACGCACCCACACATGTACTAGTAGCACTCTTTGCATCTTCCCCAACCGCACACGTTACATGGTGGAGCTCATTTCTGTACGATGATGCAGCCCACGTGATAATTTAACGCGTCTAGTAGTAGTAGTTTACTCACTTAGGGTCAGGAACCACGCATGAATGGTACCGCGTTATTTAGAAATAAAGTTTTTTTCTTCAGTGGCATGTACGCAATATAAATAGGTTCATATGGAGAGAAAAAGAAACCGCTCCACTATATACATAGCCAGGAGCCTACACGGTTGCTTGATGGGGTTGCTCTCTTCACACTCTCTCACACAAGACGACTGTGGCCACATCTCTAACATCCGGGCGGATCACGTCCGCCGGGGGAAGGGTTGGATGCTTTGTGTATATGCGCCTGCCGTCGCCGACGGGGAGAACCCATTGTCGGCGCATCCCGATCAGGGTTCCCTGCCGTTCTCTCTCACAAAGCCGGTGCAGTTGCCTTCGTCCCTTCTCACTGCCGCGATGTGGGTAGTTTCCACCTCCCGTCGCCCTCCTCTAAGCTAGCTACATCCCAACATCCCTCAGGTACAACTTCCTTTATAGCCAGCCGGCTTGCACCACTGCCCAAGCTGCCCACATCGCTCCATGTGGATATTTCTCTACTTCTTTGCCCCGCACGTACCTCTAATGGCTTCTATTGTATTTATGATGAGTTTATATCTCATCAACTAGTCCCACTAGTCTTATTCTAATCACGCTTCTTCAATTTCTTTGCCACAGGGATGCTCAACTCAATTTTAGTGAAACTGCACAAATGATCCAATAGTCAAAGGGTTGCAAACTTCATTCCTTCGGAAGGTTCAACCTCACTAGCAAATTAAAGCCTGGTTTTGGTTTAGGATTCAAGGCCTAGGGACTGCATGGATCATTTTTTCTTTAGTTGTCTCTGTTCCAAAATAAGTGTCAACTTTAGTACAACTTTGTACACTAAAGTTGGCAAAGTTGGCATAAAGTTGAGACACTTATTTTGGAACGGAGGGCGTATTGGCTATGATATGTGAATCCTTGAGATGCAATAGCATGCATGTTAGTCTCCTTTGTATTTGATGGAAATTTGCAATAGGGCAACCTTGTATGCAAGATACATGAAACAGAAGCTGAAAGCTTCATAGCATTGCACATTTTTGTTGCTTTCGTGTTTTTGCTGAGCTGCCATGTTTTTGCTTATTTCGCACTCCTCCACTGCGAGAGTGGAGAAAATTGTAAAGAGTGGAGACGCTCTACCTCCTTTCGCCAAAACGTGGGACATCCAGCATCCGGTGCACGTGTCATGCACCAAAGTAAAGTGTACAATACAAGTGAGACTCAGCATCGTTGTGCCACCTCGGTAATAATAACCAATGGGCCGTCAAATCACATAAACCCGACAGTAAGTTGGACGGACGAAGCAACCATCACTCTTCATTGAATCTGCTTCTCCCTTCAACACACGCGCTAGTGAGAGGTCGAGTCCGCTCTGCCCGGGCATGAATGCGGCATCGATTCTCTGGAGCGGCGCTGACCGTTTCAGGCGGGAAGCGCGCGCGGGCGATGGAGGGGCCTTGGGTCGGCCAGGGTGGTCAGGAGCGGGCGTGACAGTTGTCCCGACCGGATGCCCGAAAATGAGAGGATGCA
The DNA here is from genome assembly GCF_018294505.1 of Triticum aestivum. Lineage (NCBI taxonomy): Eukaryota > Viridiplantae > Streptophyta > Magnoliopsida > Poales > Poaceae > Triticum > Triticum aestivum. Next base: position 209,061,114 of record NC_057808.1, read on the forward strand.
CCGACTCTCGCGGCTTCGTAGTTAGAAGTACTACACACCAGCTGTCCCGACCGGACGCCCGAAAATGAGAGGATGCACCGATGCACCGACAGCGGGCGACGCATGCACCAATAATATTTATTTTTTGTTGGCATGTATTGTATTAGCAGTTTACTACTTCCCGGCTAATCTCATTTTCTTTGTTTTACCATATTATACAGTCTTATTTTCACTTCTTTCCACCACATGCTCACATTCCAAGGTGCATTAAATTGATGCATGCAAGGATTAAAAGAAACCAACTAGTGCATGTGATGTGGCGGAAAAACCTGGATGTAGGCAGTAGTACGAGATATGGTGGCACACTGACTTAGGCCGAATACAAGTGCCCACTCATTATTGGAAGAGAGCAAAGTGTACATACAAAGTAATTAAAATTGAATTTCTTGAAAATATTCAAAATTGGAGGATGGTGCATCCCACCTTTCCGATATTTTGACCGTGTGTGGTTCAGTTGTTGTTCACTTTGGAGGGTCGTGTACCACATGTGAACGTTAGTAAGCGCGAGCGGGAGGCGTGCAGCGTTAATTGCAAGTTGACTCCTTTGAGCGTTAAATTTTCTTCACATATTAGCATTGCCCCTAGTATTTTTCTTCACTACATAAAATAGAGAGTTCTGTTTAGTGCACAATTTAAAACGGCTTTTATGGAGAGAAAAAGAAAACCACTCCATCTATATATGCTGCAACCTCGACACTTGTTTTCTAGGGTTTGCTCTCTTCACACACTCTCTCCACTATATATATACACGCTGGAGCCTCAGCGCTTGTAGTTGCTCTCTTCACACTCTCTCACCCTCTCCAGATCTAAACAAGACTTCGTTGGCCCCTCTCTCTCTCCCCTCACTGCTGGTCAAAGAGCCGGCAGGATCCGTCCACCCGGGAAGGGAAGGAGGCTTAATGCTGTCGCCGTTGGCGAGGGAGGGAATCCAAGACCGGCGCAGCTGTTCTCTTTCAGCCAGCGGCGGTGCGGGAGGGCCTCCGACCCCTTCTTCCTCGCTGCCGTACATAGTGTGGGCAGATCGGCCTCCGGCCACCCACTGAGCCACACCCCGAGAACCTTAAGGTATAATTTACTTATTCCACATGCATTGCTCTAGCTGCATGTGGATTTTTCCGCTTCTGCACTTGAATTTAGGTGTTGGATCAAACAGGAAAGTAGTGGGGAAAGTTGTATAGCATGAATCTAGGACGTGGTTCAAAGAGGAAACTAAGGGGGAAAGTAGTATAGACTGGCTATCCAGCACCTATGTTGGTCGAAAAGGGAAAACAATGACAAACGTAGTACGCACATCTGTAACGAACTGATCTTTCTGTTGGTGGGGGACAAGGCTGTAGAGTTTGAGCAGGACTAGATTTGCTGCCCTCACATAGGGAAAGGTGTCTAAAGATAACAAAACTGGGACCAACACAAGTATGCTCCTTGGTTGTTTGTTCTTTGTTGCAATAGACTGTGCATCACCCCTTTATACATCGGTAGATGCACATGGTGCTGGTGCGTCCACTATCCCGTAAAACTCTTTAGCTGTTGTTAATCTAATAATGCCGCTGGAAAATTGAAGCAATGCCACAGTTAAAAGAAAATTACATGTTTAATGAATTTTGTTGTTAATATAATCTCTCTATTAATATGAATCAATGCCACTGTTTGAGAAGTGCTACTGTCTTGCTTTCTTTCCCATTTAGATAAGTTAGATGCTTCTTCTTGTGGGCTTTTGTGTCATCCACCGTTATTGACCAGTAGTTGTTTCCTTTGCACCTTGATGACCCACAAGTATAGGGGATCTATCGTAGTCCTTTCAATAAGTAAGAGTGTCGAACCCAATGAGGAGCAGAAGGAAATGACAAGCGGTTTTCAGCAAGGTATTCTCTGCAAGCACTGAAATTATCGGTAACAGATAGTTTTGTGATAGGATAAATCGTAACGGGTAACAAGTAATAAAAGTAAACAAGGTGCAGCAAGGTGGCCCAATCCTTTTTGTAGCAAAGGACAAGCCTGGACAAACTCTTATATAAATCAAAGCGCTCCCAAGGACACATGGGAATTGTTGTCAAGCTAGTTTTCATCATGCTCATATGATTCACGTTCGTTACTTTGATAATTTGATATGTGGGTGGACCGGTGCTTGGGTGTTTCCCTTCCTTGGACAAGCCTCCCATTTATGATTAACCCCCCTTAAAAGCATACACAACTACGAAAGAAGTATTAAGGTGAACCTAACCATAGCAAGAAACATATGGATCCAAATCAGCCCCTTACAAAGCAACACATAAACTAAGGTTTAAGCTTCTGTCACTCTAGCAACCCATCATCTACTTATTACTTCCCAATGCCTTCCCCTAGGCCCAAATAATCGTGAAGTCTCATGTAGTCGACATTCACATAACACCACTAGAGGAGAGACAACATACATCTCATCAAAATGTCAAATGAATACCAAATTCACATGACTACTTATAACAAGACTTCTCCCATGTCCTCAGGAACAAACGTAACTACTCACAAAGCATATTCATAATCATAATCATAATCATTGGAGTATTAATTATCATTAAGGATCTGAACATATGATCTTCCACCGAATAAACCAACTAGCATCAGCTACAAGGAGTAACCAACACTACTAGCAACTCACAGGTACCAATCTGAGGTTTCGGGACCAAGATCGAATACAAGAGATGAACTAGGGTTTGAGAGCAGATGGTGCTGGTGAAGATGATGATGGAGATTGACCCCCTCTCGATGAGAGGATCGATGGTGATGACGATGACGACGATTTCCCCCGCCCGGAGGGATGTTGCCCCGGCAGAACAGCTCCGCCGGAGCCCTAGATTGGTTCTGCCCAGGTTCCGCCTCGAGACGGCGGCGCTTCATCCCGAAAGCTTATTCTTGATTTTTTTCAGGGTGAAAGACAGCATATAGCTAAAGATGGGCACCGGAGGCCCGCTAGGGGGCGCACAAGGTCGGGGGGCGTGCCCTCCACCCTTGTGGCTGGCTGGTGGCCCCCCTCTGGTACTTTCTTCGCCTAATCTTTTTTATATATTCCAAAAATAACCTCTGTGAAGTTTCAGGACTTTTGGTGTTGTGCAGAATAGGTCTCTAATATTTGCTCCTTTTCCAGTCCGGAATTCCAGCTGCCGGCATTCTCCCTCTTCATGTAAACCTTGTAAAATAAGAGATAATAGGCATAAGTATTGTGATATAATGTGTAATAACAGACCACAATGCATTAATTATCAATGTAAAAGCATGATGCAAAATGGATGTATCAACTCCCCCAAGCTTGGACCTCGCTTGTCCTCAAGCGAAAGCCGATATTGATAAATATGTCCACATGTTTAGAGATAGAGGTGTCGATAAAAATAAAATATGGACATGAGGGCATCATGACCATCTTTAGAATAGAAACATATATTGTCATATAATTTCTTATGCTAGTATGAATCAGAAACTTCATTCGAAACTAACAAACTATGATCTCAGTCATTGGAGCAATTGCAATTTATCATAACATTGGAGAGAGTCAATATAAGAGGTTTTTAGCAAGTCCACATACTCAACTATCATTTAATCTTTCACAATTGCTAACACTCACACGGTACTTATGGGTTAAAAGCTTCAATCGGACACAGAGAAAGACAGGGGCTTATAGTTTTGCCTCCCAACCTTTTACCTCAAGGGTAATGTCAACAATAATACTTTATAAAACCTACAACCGAGTGGATATATATATCCGGATCTCTCCAACACACAGAGCTTACCAAAGGAAAAAGTATAAAAAGGGAAAGGTGATGATCACCATGACTCTTGTATAAGGGTAGAAGATAAAAGTAAAAGATAGGCCCTTCGCAGAGGCAAGCAGAGGTTGTCATGTGCTTTTATGGTTGGATGTATAAAATCTTAGTGCAATAGAACGTCACTTTATATTGCCGCTTGTGATAAGGAACCTTATTATGCAGTCCGTCGCTTTTATTTCTTCGATATCACAAGTTCGTATAAAGCTTATTTTCTTCACACTAATAGATCATACATATTTAGAGAGAATTTTTTGTTGCTTGCACCGATGGCAACTTACTTGAAGGATCTTACTCAATCCATAGGTAGGTATGGTGGACTCTCATGGCAAAACTGGGTTTAGGGATGTTTGGAAGCACAAGTAGTATCTCTACTTGGTGCAAAGAATTTGGCTAGCATGAGAGGGAAAGGCAAGCTCAACATGTTGGATGATCCAAAACAATAACTTCTATTCGGATATAAGAAAACATAACCTATTATGTTGTCTTCCTTGTCCAACATCATCTTTTTATCATGTCATATTTTAATGAGTGCTCACAATTACAAAAGATGTCCAAGATAGTATATTTATATGTGAGGCCTCTCTTTCTTTATTACTTCCTATTAATTGCAACAATGACCAAAACTTTGTTTGTCAACTCAACAACTTTTATTCATCATACTCTTTATATGTGAAGTCATTACTCTCCATAAGATCAATATATGATCTTTTTATTTCTTTTTGTTCTTTCTTTTATTTAATTCCCTCAAGATCATAGCAAGAAAGCAAAGCCCTCAACTCAAAACTACTCTTTATTATATATCTCACGAACTCGATTATATAGATAGAGCATAAAGCAAAACTCGAAGCTAGATCATACTAAAACTTTATTCTACTAGTCAAGACATAACCAAAAGGATCGAACAAACAAAAACGATAAAGATAAAGATGTGATGGTGATACGATACCGGGGCACTCCCCCAAGGTAGGAAGTTGCCAAGCGGAGTGCCCATACCCATGTATTTAGATCTCTTTCTTCGGAGGTGGTGATGTGATATTCTTGGCGATGATGCCTCTTAGGATACGATTCTCTTCCTCGAGCTTATTTATTTGCTGCTTAAGATCCATTACTTCCTTGCAAAGTTTACCCGTGACGGCTAGAGCTCCATCCACCCATGGATGTTTCCTAGCTGTGGGAGAGAAAGCAACACTCCTTTTCATATTTTCATAAGAGAGAAATCTAGCATCGGGAGGAATAACCGAATTTGGTATTGCTGAGCTCTGAAGTTCCTCCAGCATGAATCTGGTTTGAAGACGAGAGGTAAATTCTTGATCGTCATCCATGGTATCCACTCTTTTCAGGTCAGCCTCCATCTCTTCCTCCGTTGCTGGCCCAAAGTGGTCAGCATCACTGTATGCTCTTGGGCCTGGTGCCTGGTGAGATACCTGACTCTCCCCGACCGACTCTTGCGAAGACATCTTGCTTCAAATCTGCTGCAGAAACAACTCAAAATGAAAACAAAGGATTTTGTCATGGTACGGTGGTCAAAACCTTCGAGAGGTTATATAATGAATTTTTACCGACCAAAAGAAGTATTGTGCAAGAAAACGGAGTCCGGAGGGCACACGAGGTGGCCACAAGGTCGGGGGGCACACCCAGGCGGGTAGGGCGCGCCCTCCACCCTGTGGTGGCCTCGTGTCTCTTTCAGACTACTTTTAAGTTTCCTAATTTTTTTAATATTCCAAAACAGAGAGAATTTATCATTGGAAAAGTTTTGGAGTCGGTTTACTTACCGTACCACATACCTATTCCTTTTCGGAGTCTGAAACATTCTGGAAAGTGTCCCTTATGTACTCCTCCGGGGTTACGGTATCAATTATATTGGTCTCAACATTTATGGGAGTACCTGAGATATAATGTTTGAGCCTTTGACCGTTTACCACCTTCGGAATTTTGCCTTCGGCATTATTAATTTTTATGGCACCGAAACGATAGACCTCCTCGATGATGTAAGGACCTTCCCATTTAGAGTGAAGTTTTCCTGCAAAAAATCTTAAACAAGAGTTGTATAGCAAAACATGATCACCTACATTAAACTCACGCTTTTGTATCCTTTTATCATGCCATCTTTTAACTTTCTCTATAAACAACTTGGCATTCTCATAGGCTTGGGTTCTGCATTCATCAAGAGAGCTAATGTCAAATAACTTCTTCTCACCGACAAGTTTGAAATCATAATTGAGCTCTTTAATAGCCCAATATGCCTTATGTTCTAGTTCGAGAGGTAAGTGACATGCTTTTCCATAAACCATTTTATATTGAGACATACCCATAGGATTTTCATAAGCAGTTCTATGATCCCACAAAGCATCATCAAGTTTCTTAGACCAATTCTTTCTAGATCTATTAACAGTCTTTTGCAAAATTAATTTGATCTCTCTATTGCTCAACTCTACCTGACCACTAGACTGAGGATGATACGGAGATGCAATTCTATGATTAACATCATATTTAGCAAGCATTTTACTGAAAGCACAATGAATAAAATGTGAACCACCATGAGTCATTAAATATATAGGGAGTCCAAACCTCGGAAAATAACTTCTTTAAACATCTTAATAGAAGTGTTATGATCAACACTACTAGTTGGAATAGCTTCAACCCACTTAGTAACGTAATCAAAAGCAACTAAAATATGTGTATACCCATTAGACGAAGGAAAGGTCCCATATAATCAAAGCCCCAAACATCAAATGGTTCAATAACAAGTGAATAGTTCATAGGCATTTCCTGACGTCTACTATTACCAATTCTTTGACACTGATCACAAGACAAGACAAACTTACGAGCATCCTTAAAGAGAGTGGGCCAATAGAAACCGGATTGCAATACCTTATGTGCAGTTCTATCTCTAGCGTGGTGTCCTGTGTAAGACTCAGAGTGGCACTTGTGTAGGATCTGTTCCTGTTCATGCTCAGGTACGCAACGTCTAATAACACCATCTACTCCTTCTTTGTAAAGGTGTGGGTCATCCCAAAAGTAATGTCTTAAATAATAGAAAAACCTTTTCTTTTGCTGGTATGTGAAGCTAAGTGGTATAAATTTAGCAACAATATAATTAGCATAATCATCATACCATGGAGTATTCTGAGAAGCATTTATGACATTTAGTTGTTCATCAGGAAAACTATCATCAATAGGCAGTGGGTCATCAAGAACATTTTCTAACCTAGACAAGTTGTCTGCAACGGGGTTCTCACCTCCCTTTCTATCAATAATATGCAAATCAAATTCTTGTAGCAAGAGAACCCATCTAATAAGTCTAGGTTTAGCATCTTTCTTTTCCATAAGATATTTAATAGCAGCATGATTAGTGTGAACAGTTACTTTGGAATAAACAATATAAGGTCTAAACTTATCACAAGCAAATACAACTTGTCGTGGACTTGACACAACAGATATCCTAGTGAAAGGACTTAGTCGTGGAGCCATCACAACTAGGTTAGCCTAAAGGGGTTAATCGGGACAAAGGGCACAGAGAGTTTATACTGGTTCAGCCCCTCGCGGTGGAGGTAAAGGCCTACTCTAGTTTGGGATTGTATTGCTTGGGTTTCGATTCACCAGGGAGCGAATACGCTTGACCTAGTTCTCGATCTCTTCTTTCTTGAGTTAACCCGCCGCCGGGTCACCCCTTTATATACAGAGGTTGATGCCCGACGGCTTACAGAGTCCCGACCGGCTCATACACAATGTGTCCGGCTCGGTGACTAACTATGCTTGCCTTACAATACAAGTTATACTCTATGGCGGCTCATTCTCTTGGGCCTCAAGTCACCTCCGAGTCTTGGGCCGTCAATAGGCTCGTCATGATCCGCCATCTTCAAAGTATAAACTGTCAGTGGTATGACCCGGCCCCTCCTGGGAGGGTCATACCCAATAGTTATATCCCCAGCATTGGGCCCCAGGTTGATTTGAACTTGTTCACATCAATCTTCAATACCAGACTTGTCAAAATTTTGCATCGTCCGTTTAATAAATTTTGTTGTAAACCACCATGACGTCAGCTCACAGAACCTCCTTGACCCGCCATGACATCATTTCACATTAATTTTGCACGAGGCCCAGAACATCTTAACTGATCCTTATCTTAATGAACATCCCGAAAATCGAGGCATCCACATAGCCACATGATGATTTTGGCCTCCTCGATTCCCGCGCATGCCTTGCATCCATCCTCTTATAAATAGGGACGGGGGTCCTTTTCATTTCCCCCCGCCTCCTTGTCTCCATCTTCCTCCTTCGCAATACCGCACATGCGCTCGAGCTCCGCCACCGCCGACCTCCGTCCGCTGCGTCAACTCAGGCCGCTGCATCACCCTGACTGGACGAGAGAACGTCGGTGCTCGACCGCTGCCCATCAGCATCTGTAAGTCTTATCTCCCCAAGCCTCAGATCTGCATTAGGGTTTGCTTTGTTCATCGGTGTTCTTCGCCGTTCTTCATTTTCTTCCTTAGCTCGAGTAGCTTCTTTGATATGAACATGGCATGAAACTTGTGCGGTAGCAGTTTAACATTTGTTTTTGACATCACAATACTTTCTCTTCATAGAAGATCTCATCGGAGCACACGAACTTTTCTGCTGCCGCCACCTTAGGTTTTGAATTTACTGCATTTTCTGAACTGCTACAGATCCAAAATCATAACTCCAGTCTGTGAAATCTGTTTGTCCATCACTTAGCAAAATTTTCATTGATAGATTTGAAGTACCACAACTGCCATGGCGGCTTATATCATAAACCGTGACCCGCCATACGACATTAGACCCCGTTTAAGCCGCCATCCTATGCTTCATCACTTGTATAACCCGTCAATGTTCTCCGGCTTAACCATGCTTGCTTATTCATCTTCATACTTTGGTTCTGCACAATATACTTCGACTTTTAAACTCTGGCCGGCTTAAGAGCATAATCTTAACCCAGTAGGCACCATTAGTCCCCTTTTAAGCCACCAATATGAATATCCGCATACTTCATTGTTCATCCTCCGGCTTAACACATCCGCCGCTTATGGCACTTTACTTTTGAATCAACGGTCCGGTTTAGCAACTTTAAACTTAAACCGGCAATATTTCTTTATTTCAGGCCTTCATAAAAATGGGCAAGACTGTCACTGCCTGCAACTGGGTTGTTTCCCGAGTCACCGAGGAAGACTTAAACGAATATGTTCAAACAGGTGTCTTGGCTAAAAAAGATGTCATTCATTGGAGGGTCCCAGGCACTGAAACTCCTCCTGAGCCCAAGGATGGTGAAGTTATTGTTTTCACTGACCATATGCTCCATGGCTTCAGCCCTCCCGGCTCAAAATTCTTTCGTGATGTGATGCACTTTTTCAAGCTCCATCCACAAGACATCGGACCAAATTCCATTTCAAACATCTGCAACTTCCAAGTATTCTGCGAGGTGTGCCTTCAATAGGAGCCCACCGTAGAACTATTCAGGGAATTTTATTACTTAAACCGGCAGAATGAGTTCACAGATGGACCCAGCCTAGAGCTAGGCGGCATTTCTATACAGCGACGGAAAGAAGCCATTTTCCTAGTCGCCACTTTGCCTAGTCATCCCAAAGACTGGAACCAAACCTGGTTTTATTGCAAAGATACTTCTTCAGAAGAGGAAAATCCTCTGCCGGGTTATCGCGCCAGCCGGCTTAGCAACAAGCATCCTCTGCCAGACCGCATCAGCACAAAGGAATGGGCCAAATATGCGCCCATTTTTTCAAAATTCAGAGCCTTCATGGCTAATGGTCTAACCGGCATCAACCTTGTCCGGTGTTGGGTTTCATGGAGGATATTGCCCCTAAGCCGCCGACCCGGCTTAACGTGTGAGTACACAGGCGACTTGAAAGATCCACTTCTCCACTGCCAAACACAGATGACTGAAGAGGACATCAATGATATGACCAAATCTCTCCTGAACGAGAGTCTGGAAGATTGCAGCAAAGTTGGACTGAATCCTTTCTGCGCTCTCAATCAACCACCAGTTGTAAGCTTTTAAGCTATTTCCGATTTAAGCACTGTCGTTCATTCAAACTGTCTTCTCATAACCCATTTTATTTGCGCAGATCTATTCCTCTTTCTGGAAGAAGAAATTAGATAAACCGGTCAAGAAGACCCGGACAAAAAACAAAGCTATCAAAAAGCCTGCCAAGAAGAAGACCAATCCCGCCGAGTTATTCAACTTGGATGATAATGATGATGATGAGTCGGAGGTAGAACTTGATTCCCTTGGCTCATTTTTTGTACATCTTATTGACAATGGCCATTATCTGGATAATGCGGAGGCCAGCCGTGCAGATGATGAAAAGGTAATTACTCTTTCCTCCGGCTCAGAACCTCTGCCAACACAGAAAACTCGACAAGCAAGCCGGAAAGTAAGATTTTCTCACCCTTTAGCTTACTTGGATCCCAACTTTCTTTTGAAGAAACAACAACATGAAGCTCGCCGCACGACCCGGAACAGCGATGGCGGAATTCTTTCCTCCAGCTTACCAAACACCCCAGCACCTCGCAAGCGTCGACCGGAGGTTTCAAATATTTCTGACTTATCTTATCCAAAGGCGGGTCTTTTTTGACAACCTCTTAACCCGTCTGATTCAAACTATCAGGGAACGTCTCATTCCTCCTCCGGCGACTCAACTGGGACTCAAATCCCAGCTTTCAAGACTGTGCCTGGGTGAGAATATTAAGTCTATCCGTTTTGAATCATGCACTTAATTGTCATATTAACTCTGTCTTATGCTTCCTTTTCAGCGCTATGGCAAAGCCCAGCAAGAAGCAGAAAACTGACAAACCGGCTGAAGAGCCTAAAAATGTTGATCCGGAACAACATGCCACAACTGAGACTTTGCATCAAGCGTCAAAAGCTGTTATGGATGACCCCCCTCCATAGGACCACCCCGTCACTCAAGACGCCATGGACGCTGATCCAGAAAATGATAAACCGCCCAGTCCTGCTCAGCCGGCTCAGGAATCTGATGATATAATGATTACTGGGATGGCTTATCAGGCCCAGGCAACCCCATTGCCCTGTCCAAGCATAGCGCTAAGGAGGAGTTCTCCGCTGTTGACAAGGTAAAATGGAAAGTTGACTTGGAAGGCTATGCTCAATTTAGTGCTCAAGAGATTCACTCTGGTTATTTGAACCGCCTTCACACCAGCCGTGACTTTGAAGCTGGCTTGGTCAACCTGATGAAGGAGCGTTTTGAGGTAATCCAACACAATCTTCTTCATAAATATATATCTCTATCAGCCACCAAGTCTATAGAATATGATAGAATTGAATATATTATAGACTTATAGATAGTCATAAATAGATGAAGATCAAAACTAGTAGCCCCCAAGGGCCGACTTAAACTATCAGGTTAAGCCGGGACTTCAATTAGCAGTGATCAACTTTGCATCTGTAGCCCCCAAGGGCCGGTTTAATTAGCATGAATAAGCCGGGACTTATCATCATGGCTGAAAATAAAATCCAAGTATGTAGCTTTTATAAACCGGATCATATCATTTTGCCCGGGTCATCGTATAAACCTGTCTTTGAAAAGAGCAATAGGCATTAGCCCCCAAGTGCTAAGGAAAATACTTGTATTGTGCTTGGGACTTCAAAAATAATCATGATCATAATACCGTCCATGTTGTTCATGTCACAGGCTGAACTAAATGAGAAGGAATCCCAAGTCAAAGATCTGAGGGCCAATATTCAAATTCAACAATCTGAGACTTCAAAAGCCAAATCAGAGCTGAAGACTGCATTGGAAAACATTGAGCAGTTGAAACAAAACTTCAGTGCTGATAGAACCGGTTGGGAGACTGAGAAGGCAACTTTATTAAAAAGAGCGAAGGATGCCGAAGTAGCCCTTAAACCGGTAACTGACGAGTTGTCCGGTTTAAAGCATCAAATCAATAGCACGACATTGGCCATCTTCGGTAAGTAGCAAAAAATACTCTCCTTTGCACCAACAGGCATATCATAATCATCTGCCGGTTATCAATAGTTTTACTGATGTAGGCTCCTGAAGCGTCAAGCTGGGCTCAGACATGCGCATCAATCTTAAGGCTGTCTATACTCTGGTAGAGCAGCTATACACTGGCGCTCAATGGACAATCGCTGCTGCTATTCATAAGAAACCTCCGCCCACCCTCATCAAGGAGACACTGGAGAAGCTATCAGTGCTGCCCCAAAGGATTGAAGAGTTAAAGCGATCAGCCGCCAGAGCCGGCGCCATGGCTGCCCTAAGCCGGGCAAAGGCATGGCAGGCAGATCTTGATCCAGAAGATTTAGCCAATGGCTACCCTAGTGTGAAAGAAGACGGGTCTCCCTTTAGCGCTGATGATTTTGCACAAATAGCAAGGGAAATGCGTCCAGTAGCAAGCAAGCTGGCCGAAGAGACAGATCTATCCCAATACCAGGCGGCTTATGATGCTAAGAACAAGAAGGTGAAAGCGCCGGTTCATCAAGAAGTGGATCTCATCCCGCCGACTTGTAAGCATACCTTCGCTTCTGATATTGATCCATCAAGTCTTATAGACGACGAGGCTGTGTTTAGAGCTTTGGCCGGTATCAACTGGGCTATGCCTGACTTCCAGCCAATGGATAATCAAGGAGATGAAGACAAAGAAGCGCAGGATGACCCGGAGGCTTCGATTAGCCATGACTAGAAGTCTTAATTCAGGAGCCGGTTTACCAGCCATAGCATTTGGATGTTATGTCTCAAAAACACTTATCCTTTTGGGCCGTCAGATGCCTTGTAATAGGCTAGTGAAAAACAATGATCTGCCGTGCCATCGTGCACGTTTATTTGCATAACACTGTCGATCCGTTATCCGAAGACCTACCACTTATGCTTATAATATCGTCATTTATGCAGACCATGCTTATTATTTTTCCCTGTGCCTAAACAGATAACAAGTGCCCTGGCGGTTTACCCCAGGGCGGGTCAAAATACCCCATATGAAAACCACTGATGACTAAATATTCCATAACCAGGGCTGGTTTATCAAAACCTCATATAACCACAACAAAATAAATATCATACTTCGATATTTGTTCACACTGCCAGCTTATCATACGTCGTGCAGTAAGGGTAACAGCCCAAAGATTGAGAGCACAATGCCCTCATCAATTCATTCATACCGCCGGCTTACCACGCCATATGCAGCAATGGGTAACATCCCAAAGCTTAGAGCACAACACTCCAAGCACATAATCATCATACACTGGAGACTTAAAGTCCAAAACCAGGCTGGGTTAACAAAACTCCGGATAGATTCATATATGAATCATAAGACAACATGGCCTTAATCAATTTTCAACCATATAGCAACATGGCAGCAAAAGATGAGCCTCGAAAAAATATTCAAAGCAAATATAAATCAGAAAGAAAAAAACAAGGCATTCATAGGCTGCCAAGCCTCAATGTCAAGTGCTATTCAAGGGCCGCACAGCCGCTGAGTTAAACCTTAATTCAAACCCGTAAACCGGACCTCACATGACCAATCGCCGTTTTAACTTTGACAAATTCAGGGTCTTTATAAGATTGATTGTCAAGAGTACGGTGAGTCATTCCAGGATTACCTGGTCGGAGTGGCAGGCAAACAAAGGCAGGATAACCCGGATTTTTGGTAAATACACCTGGCGTCCAAGCCTATTACAAGGGGCAACAAAGCTCTATTCATTAACAAGGAGCCCCCAAGTAATATTTCATTCCAGGCGTATAAGCCGGATTAATAGGGTAGTCATAGCTATGCTCAATGAGCAGGAAGCCCCCAAGTATTTTGTAATCATGGCATACAAGCCGGATCAAGAGGGTAGTCATAGCTGTGCTCAATAAGCAGGAAGCTCCCAAGTGATCGTATGAAGGGACAATAAAGACTCATATTCTCAGAAATGAAACACAGAGGCTTTATTATATTCATCATAATATATACATGGACAAAGTATGTACATCACCAGAGCCGGTGGCTCGGGTGTAATAAGGCTGAAGATGAGCAATGTTCCACGGCCGACGAGTGTCCTCCTCAGATTTGCGTGAGTCCTTGTGCTCTCGAACATCAATGAGGTAGTATGATCCGTTGTTCGGATTTTTACTAACCACAAAGGGCCCTTCCCAAGGTGGGGATAGCTTGTGGATATCAGTTTGATCCTGGATAAGCCGGAGCACCAAATCACCTTCTTCAAAAGTTCTGGTTTTAACCCGGCGGCTGTGATAACGACGCAGATCTTGCTGGTAAATCGTCGAACGAGCCGCCGCAAGGTCACGCTCCTCATCCAACAGGTCAAGAGCATCCTGACAAGCTTTTTCATTATCAGCTTCCACATAAGCCGCCACACGGGGTGAGTCGTGACGGATGTCACTAGGGAGAACCGCCTCTGCTCCGTAAACCATGAAGAAAGGTGTGTAACCCGTAGATCTATTTGGGGTAATATATACTCCATAGCACTGAGGGAAATTCCTCAACCCAACAACCCAGCGTCCTCTGCAAAGGGACCATAAGCCGGGGCTTGATGCCTCTCAAAATTTCTTGATTGGCTCTTTCGGCTTGGCCATAGGATTGGGGGTGAGCCACCGATGACACATCAAGACGAATATGCTCTCGTTGACAGAATTCTTTCATAGCACCCTTGGACAGATTAGTGCCATTATCAGTTATGATGCTGTGAGGATAGCCAAACCGAAAAATCACCTTTTTGATGAATTGAACCACTGTTGCCGCGTCACACTTACTGACTGGCTCTACCTCAACCCACTTTGTGAATTTCTCAACTGCCACCAAAAGGTGGGTCTTTTTATCTTTGGACCTTTTGAAAGGTCCAACCATATCTAGCCCCCAGACTTCAAACGACCAAGTAATTGGAATCATCCTCAATTCTTGAGCCGGCACATGAGCTCGTCTTGAAAATTTCTGACAACCATCACATTTACTGACCAAATCCTCTGCATCAGAATGAGCCGTCAGCCAATAAAACCCATGATGGAAAGCCTTAGCTACGAGGGACTTAGAGCCGGCATGATGACCACAATCTCCTTCATGAATCTCTCATAGAATCTCACGGCCTTCCTTAGGAGAAATACAACGTTGAAATACCCCTGTGACACTGCAACGATGCAACTCTCCATTGACAATAGTCATTGACTTAGACCGCCGGGTTATCTGCCTGGCCAAAGTTTCATCTTCAGGTAACTCGCCCCAGGTCATATAAGCCAAATATGGAACTGTCCAATCAGGAATAACATGAAGAGCCGCCACCAATTGTCCCTCTGGGTCAGGAATAGCAAGATCCTCCTCCGCAAGCAATTTGACTGAAGGTTTATGCATAATATCAAGGAAAACATTAGGTGGTACTGGCGTACGCTGGGACCCTAGCCGGCTCAAAGCATCAGCCGCCTAATTTTTCCTGCGATCAACATGTTCCACTTGATAGCCTCTGAAATGACCAGCAATAGCATCAACCTTTCGGTGGTAAGCCGCCATGAGTGGGTCTTTAGAATCCCAAGTGCGTGAAACTTGCTGATCCACCAAATCTGAATCACCAAAGCACCTCACCCGGCTTAGATTCATCTCCTTAGCCATCCAAAGACCATGGAGCAAGGCTTCATACTCAGCTGCATTGTTAGTACAAGGGAAATAAACCTTAAAACATAACAAAATTTATCACCTCGTGGGGAAGTCAAACAACTCCAGCCCCCGAGCCTTCCAACTGCCTGGATCTGTCAAATTGAATAGTCCAATAAGTGCTATCCGGCTTCTCCTCAGGCATCTGCAGCTCTGTCCAGTTATTGATGAAATCCACAAGTGCTTGAGACTTGATGGATGTGCGAGGCATATATTTCAAACCATGGGGCCCAAGCTCAACGGCCCACTTGGCTACCCGACCTGTGGCCTCTCTGTTTTGAATAATATCCCCTAAAGGAGCAGAACTAACCACAGTGAAGGGATGACCAAGGAAATATTGCTTGAGCTTTCGACTAGCCATGAACACCCCATATACCAGCTTCTGCCAATGCGGATACCTTTGCTTGGATTCAATGAGCACCTCACTGATATAATAAACCGACCGCTGAACCGGATGTTCCTTGCCTGCTTCCTTCCGTTCTACCACAATCGCTACACTGACAGCTCGGCCATTGGCAGCCACATATAACAACAAGGGTTCCTTATCAATAGGAGCGGCAAGGATCGGCGGCTCACCTAACTATTTCTTCAAGGCTTCAAACGCCTGATCAACAGCATCACTCCAGACAAAGTGATCTGTTTTCTTCATCATCTGGTAGAGAGGGATAGCTTTTTCTCCCAACAGGCTTACGAACCGGCTTAAGGCCGCAATACGACCCGCCAGACACTGAACATCATTAATACACGCCGGTTTAGCCAAGGAAGTAATAGCCTTGATTTTCTCCGGGTTAGCTTCAATGCCTCGTTCAGAAACCAAAAAACCCAAGAGCTTGCCTGCTGGCACACCAAAAACACACTTGGCCGGGTGAAGCATCATCTTGTAGACCCGGAGATTGTCAAAAGTCTCTTTCAAATCATCTATCAGGGTTTCCTTCTTCCTAGATTTCACAACAATATCGTCCACATAAGCATGAACATTGCGTCCAATCTGACCATGAAGCCAATTTTGAACACACCGCTGGTAAGTCGCCTGGGCACTCTTGAGCCCAAAAGGCACAGACGCATAGCAGAAGGCTCCCAAGGGAGTGATAAAGGCCATCTTCACCTGGTCCTTAACTACCATCTTGATCTGATGATACCCAGAATAAGCATCCAAAAAACTCAAACGCTCACAACCCGCCGTAG
Organism: Triticum aestivum; assembly: GCF_018294505.1. NCBI lineage: Eukaryota > Viridiplantae > Streptophyta > Magnoliopsida > Poales > Poaceae > Triticum > Triticum aestivum. The sequence continues at coordinate 209,077,784 of NC_057808.1, forward strand.
CATCAATAATCTGATCAATACAGGGAAGAGCAAAAGGATCGGCCGGGCAGGCTTTATTAAGGTCTGTGTAATCCACACACATGCGCCAAGTACCATTTTTCTTAAGTACCAGCACCGGGTTAGCCAACCATTCAGGATGAAAAACTTCCACAATGAACCCAACTGCTAAGAGCCGGACCACTTCTTCACCAATGGCCTTACGCCTCTCTTTGTTAAAGCGACGAAGGAATTGCTTGACCGGTTTAAACTTTGGATCAATATTAAGGGTGTGCTCAGCGAGTTCCCTCGGTACACCTGGCATGTCTGAAGGCTTCCATGCAAAGATATCCCGGTTCTCACGGATGAACTCGATGAGCGCGCTTTCCTATTTCGGATCCAGATTAGCGCTGATACTGAACTGCTTGGATGAATCGCCAGGAACAAAATCAACCAACTTAGTGTCATATGTTGTTTTAAATTTCAACAGAGGGTCATGCTGTGTGGTTGGCTTCTTCAAAGGTGTCATATCTGCCGGATCAACATTATCTTTGTAAAACTTCAACTCTTCTGTTACACAAATGGACTCAGCATAAGCAGCATCGCCCTCTTCACACTCCAAGGCTATCTTCTGGTTCCCATGCATTGTGACGGTACCCTTATAACCCGGCATCTTAAGCTGCAGATAAACGTAACAAGGCCTTGCCATGAACTTAGCATAAGCCGGCCGCCCAAACAAAGCGTGATAAGGGCTCTTAATCTTAACCACTTCAGAGGTCAGCGTCTCAACTTTGGAATCATGCTCATCGCCAAAAGCCACTTCCAAAGCTATCTTGCCCACCGGATATGCCAACTTACCAGGCACCACACCATGAAAAACAGTGTTCGACGGCTTAAGATCCTTGTTGGTCAAGCTCATACGACGGAAAGTTTTGTAGTAAAGGATATTGATGCTGCTGCCTCCATCTATGAGCACCTTAGTGAACTTGTAACGTCCAACCTGAGGCGTAGCCACTAGGGCCAAGTGGCCCGGATTATCGACCCGGGGCGGGTGATCCTCATGGCTCCAAAGAATAGGATGTTCAGACCATCGCAAGTAACGGGAAATCACCGGCTCAACTGCATTCACCGCCCTTTTATGAATCTTCTGATCTCGTTTACATAAACTCGTAGTGAACACATGATATTGTCCACTATTCAACTGCTTCGGATTACTCTGATAAACCAGATTGCTGCTGCTGATTCCCTTGACCAGACTGCTGATTAAAACCACCTTGATTGCCTTGTCCCTGGAAACCAGAGTTTGAACCGCCACCACCAAAGCCAGGCCCGTGAGAGCCGGATCTTGAGCCACCAATTCGGGCCATGATTGTTCTGGAAAAAGTTGGAATTCCTATACTCCCTCATGATGAAGCAATCATTCCACAGATGATTGGCCGGCTTCTCCTGCGTACCAAGCTTTGGACAAGGCCGATTCATCATCGCCTTAGTGTTAAATTTTGGCCCTCCAAGTCGAGGCGGCTTTCCCTTGCAACGCTGATGTTTATTCTGTGTATTGGTGTTAGCCACAAAATCTAAATTGCCATCAGCCTTGCGCTTACCGTTGCCGCTTTGACCTGCTATGTTGTGCTGCTGCCCCTTCGTATTGCTGCTCTTCTTCCCCTTACTTGTATTGTCTTCATCAGATTCGGGGTCTTTGGTACTATCAGAGGCGGCATATTTGACGAGAGCCTTCATGAGCTCCCCCATATCATTGTAGTGACGTTTAGGTCACTCCAGCTTCTGCTTATGGGGGAGGAAACGGCAATTCTTCTCCAACATCAGGACTGCTGAACCGGCATTGATACTGTCCGATGAGTGTATAATAGCTGAGATCCGGCGCACCCAATTGGTTGTCGACTCGCCCTCACCCTGGACACAAGAGTCTAAATCCAGAATTGACATAGGCTACTTGCATGTGTCTTTAAAATTCTGGATAAAACGCATTTTCAGCTCCTCCCATGACTTAATGGAATTAGCAGGCAGCCCTTTCAACCAAGTACGAGCCGGCCCATCCAACATCATGGTGAAATACTTAGCACATGCAGCATCGCTAACATCCAACATCTCCATAGTCATCTCATAGCTCTCAATCCAAGCATCTGGGGGTTGATCCGCTGTGTAGTTAGGTACCTTACGAGGGCCCTTGAAATCCTTAGGCAAACGCTCGTTGCGCAGAGCCGATACTAAACATGGCACACCCAGGGTTCTAGAGGTCACCCCTGCCTCCACAGATGCTGATGGATAAACCGGAGATTACTGTTGAGCCGCTAGCTGAGCCGCCAGCTCCGCCTCCCGGCGTGCCCTGCCCTGATCCACCAAAGTCTGAGCATCGACACCACCGCGCGCCGGGTCATGCCTTCGAGGCTGGTTATGGTGCTGCTCACTGCTTGAACTACTGGCGAGTCAATGTGCTTGCTATAACTCCGGCTTGGTCGAGGGGTTGAGTGAATCCATTCACGGCTATATGAATAAGCCGCCTGTTGAGCCACGGCGGTCTGAAGAAGTTCTCTGGCCCTCCACGTCTCTATCGCAGCTGGAGACTCGTCTTCAACTAGGAGAGCCGCCAATCGTGTCGCCGCAGCGATCATGTTATCCAAAGGGTTAGAATAATGACCCGGCGGTGTCCGAACATGCTGAGGCGGAGTCATATCCAAACGAGGCGCATTCATAGTACGCGGCTGAACCGGCGCTCCGGTCACGGGCGCCTCAACCGCCCGGTTCACCACCGGTGGGTCACTGGTCCCTGCTCCAGGCATGTTGAAGAGGTTTCTTGCATCATAAACCGGAGGTAAACGACTCTGGTGCCTCCTTCTCATGATGGCATTTGAAGCGTTTTGATCCAAGGTGAGCCGGAAAGAGTCTGCATGAATACGTTGTGCCTCAGCGTCCAAAGCAGCTCGCTCCATAGCCATCCTAGCGTTCTCAGCCGCCAGTTCTTCCTTGGCCTGAGCTACCTCATCTCGTACCTTCGCAACATCCACCTTATGCTGTTCTTGAGTGTCCAGGGTCACCTCCATCCCCATCAAAGCCGCCAAAGCATCCAGTACTTCGGTCAGGACCTGAGCCGGCGGGCGCGCAGGACTGCTAGCCACAACCGTCGCCGCAACCATTGAGCTGGAGGTCATGGCCGCGGCGGTTGTCGAGCCGAGCACCGATTGTGTACCGGCCATGAAGATCGCAACCCTGTTTGGCGGCTCATAGGTGTTCGGAATACTGTCGCCATCGCAACAGCCCCCAAGCCGACCGTCTTGCAGTTGATACATTGAATTAGTCTCACCAGTTGATGATTCACCATCAGAGTAGATGGCCGTCTCACCACTAGACACAAATCCTTCCTCAAATTCCGCCCCATGGATGAAACCAACAAAGGTATGCTTCACTGTGGCTTGAACCTTGGAGGGTCGTGCACGCTGAGCTGTTTCGATATGTCGGTGCATGTGTCTGGCTCAGGGCCCGATTTGCCGATCTTGCCGATGAAGACGTGGATTCCGCCGAAGGGGACCCGGTACCCGTACTCGATTGAGCCGGCCTCGGGGCCCCAGCATGTGTCGTCGATGTAGAGCTTGCCACGACGACTCTTGGTCATCTGGCCCACATCATATCCCTTGATCCCTGCGAAGTCGCCCTTTAAGAACTCGAAACCACTGTGCGCCAGCCCCACGGTGGGCGCCAACTGTCGTGGACTTGACACGGCAGATGTCCTAGTGAAAGGACTTAGTCGTGGAGCCATCGCAACTAGTTAGCCTAAAGGGGTTAATCGGGACAAAGGACACAACGAGTTTATACTGGTTCAACCCCGCGCGGTGGAAGTAAATGCCTACTCTAGTTTGGGATTGTATTGCTTGGGTTTCGATTCACCAGGGAGCGAATATGCTTGACCTAGTTCTCGATCTCTTCTTTCTTGAGTTAACCCGCCGCCAGGTCACCCCTTTATATATAGAGGTTGATGCCCGGTGGCTTACAGACTCCCGGCCGGCGCATACACAACGGGTCCGGCTCGGTGACTAACTATGCTTGCCTTACAATACAAGTTATACTCTATGGCGGCTCATCCTCTTGGGCCTCAATTCACCTCCGAGTCTTGAGCCGCCATCTTCAACGTATAAACCGTCAGTGGTATGACCCGGCCCCTCCTGGGCGGGTCATACCCAATAGTTATATTCCCAAAACAACAGCTAAAATTTCTTTTTCAGTAGTGGCATAATTTATCTGGGCACTGTCTAGAGTTTTACTAGCATACTGGATAACATTTAATTTCTTATCAACTCTTTGTCCTAGAACAACACCAACATCATAATCACTAGCATCACACATAATTTCAAAGGGTAAATTCCAATCAGGTGGCTGAACAATAGGTGCAGAAATCAAGGCTTTCTCAAGTATTTCAAATGCTTCTTCACAATCATCATAAAAAACAAAAGGAACATCTTTTTGCAAGAGATTAGTGAGAGGCCTAGAAATTTTAGATAAGTCTTTAATAAACCTCCTATAGAAACCAACATGACCAGGAAACTTCTTATACCTTTGATATCTTTAGGACACGTCATCTTTTCAATAGCATCTACTTTAGCTTTATCAACTTCAACACCTCTTACAGAAATTTTATGCCCCAAGACAATACCTTCATTAACCATAAAGTGGCACTTCTACCAATTCAAGACAAGATTAGTTTCTTCACATCTATGCAAAACTCGATCAAGGTTGCTTAAGCAATCATCAAAAGAAGTTCCATAAACAGAGAAATCATCCATGAAAACCTCAACAATCTTTTCACAAAAGTCAGAGAATATAGCAGTCATACATCTTTGAAAGGTAGCGGGTGCGTTACATAAACCAAAAGGCATACGTCTAGAAGCAAAGGTACCAAAAGGGCAAGTAAAAGTGGTTTTCTCTTGATCCTCTTTTGACACAGGTATTTGAGAGAAACCAGAATAACCATCTAGAAAGCAAAAATGTGTATGTTTGGATAATATTTCTAGCATTTGATTAATAAAAGATAGAGGGTAATGATCCTTTCTAGTAGCTTTATTTAATTTGCGGAAATCAATTACCATTGTATAACCTGTAACAATTCTTTGAGGAATCAATTCATTCTTATCATTAGGAACAATAGTAATAACTTCCTTCTTAGGGACACAATGAACAGGACTTACCCATTGACTATCAGCAATAGGATGAATTATACCTGCCTCCAGAAGCTTTAGTATTTCATTTCTTACCACTTCTTTCATCTTAGGATTTAATCATCGTTGATGATCAACAATTGGTTTAGCATCTTTCTCCAATTTAATTTTGTGCTGACATAGAGTGGGACTAATGCCCTTAAGATCATCAAGAGTATATCCAATAGCTGCACGCTGCTTCTTTAGAGTTTTCAATAATTTCTTTTCTTCATGCTCTGAAAGGTTAGCACTAATAATAACAGGATATATCTTCTTTTCATCAAGATAGGCATATTTCAGAGTATGAGGTAATTGTTTAAGCTCAAACACGGGATCTCCCTTAGATGGAGGAGGATCCCCAAGGATTTCAACATGCAAATTGTGTTTCAAAATAGGTCCTTGATTAAAGAATACTTCATCTATTTCCCTTCTTTCATTCATAAATATATCATTTTCATGGTCTAGCAAATATTGTTCTAAAGGGTCAGCAGGAGGCACGGCAATAGAAGCAAGACCAATAATGTCATCCTTACTAGGCAATTCTTTATCATGGGGTTGTCTACGAAATTTAGAGAAATTAAAATCATGAGACATATCCCCCAAACCAACAGTAACAACATCTTTCTCGCAGTCTATCTTAGCATTAACAGTATTCCAGAAGGGTCTACCAAATGTAATGGGACAAAAATTATCTTGTGGGGAACCAAGAACAAGAAAATTAGTAGGATATTTAATTTTCCCACACAAGACTTCAACATCTCTAACAATTCCAATTGGTGATATAGTATCTATATTAGCAAGCTTAATAGTAACATCAATATCTTCTATCTCAGCAGGTGCAATATCATTCATGATTTCTTTATATAAGGACTCACACTAGCACCCACATCACATAAGCCATGATAACAATGATCTCCTATTTTAACAGAAACAATAGGCATGCCAACAACAGGTCTATGTTTACCTTTAGTATCGGGTTTGGCAATTCTAGCAGCTTCATCACAGGAAATAAATAACATGCCCATCAATATTATCAACCAAGAGATCTTTAACCATAGCAATACTAGGTTCAACTTTAATTTGTTCAGAAGGTTTGGGTGCTCTAATATTGCTTTTGTTAACCACAGTTGAAGCTTTAGCATGATCCTTAATTCTAACAAGGTAGTTTTTCAATATAAGCAGTCGGGACAATAGGATCAACATTATAAGTAATAGTTTCTTCTTCAACTTTAATAGGTTCAACTACTTTAACTTCAATGGGAGGATGATATTTAAACCACTTCTCCTTAGGGAGATCAACATGATTAGCAAGAGATTCACAAAAAGAAGCTACTACCTCAGAGTCAAGTCCATATTTAGTGCTAAAATCACAAAAAGCATCGGTATCCATAAAAGATTTAACACAATCAAACTTAAGGTTTATACCTAACTCCTTACCTTCGCCGAGATCCCAATATTCAGAGTTGCGTTTAATTATTTCCAATAAGTCCCATTTGAATTCAATATCCTTCTTCATATAGGAACCAGTACAAGAAGTATCGAGCATGGATCGATCATTATGAGAAAGTCAAGCATAAATTTTTTGGATAATAATTTCTCTTGAGAGCTCATGATTGGGGCATGAATATAGCATTGACTTAAGCCTCCCCCAAGCTTGAGCGATACTTTCTCCTTCACGAGGCCAAAAATTATAAATATAATTCCGATCACGATGAACCAGATGCATAGGATAAAACTTCTGATGAAATTCCAATTTCAATCGGTTGTAGTTCCATGATCCAATATCATCCAATAGCCTATACCATGTCAATGCATTTCCCTTCAAAGATAAAGGGAAGACCTTCTTCTTGACAACATCCTCGGGCATACCTGGAAGCTTAAATAATCCACAAACTTCATCCACATAGATTAGGTGCATATCAGGATGTAATGTTCCATCTCCTGCACAAGGATTAGCTAGCAGGTTCTCTATCATACCCGAAGGAATTTCATAATAAATATTTTCAGTAGGTTCAGTAGGTTGAGGAGCAACTAATTTTGGTTTCGATCGAGGTGAAGATACCCTAAACAAACCCCTCAAAGGATTATTTTCCATAGTAACAAGTGACAGTAAATTTCAGCACACTATATAAATGTTTCCTTACCAAATTCCACTTACCAAATGCGCTTCACTCCCTGGCAATGGCGCCAGAAAGAGTCTTGATGACCCACAAGTATAGGGGATCTATCGTAGTCCTTTCAATAAGTAAGAGTGTCGAACCCAACGAGGAGCAGAAGGAAATGACAAGCAGTTTTCAGCAAGGTATTCTATGCAAGCACTGAAATTATCGGTAACAGATAGTTTTGTGATAGGATAAATCATAACGGGTAACAAGTAATAAAAGTAAACAAGGTTCAACAAGGTGGCCCAATCCTTTTTGTAGCAAAGGACAAGCCTGGACAAACTCTTATATAAAGCAAAGCACTCCTGAGGACACATGGGAATTGTTGTCAAGCTAGTTTTCATCATGCTCATATGATTCGCGTTCGTTACTTTGATAATTTGATATGTGGGTGGACCGGTGCTTGGGTGCTTCCCTTCCTTGGACAAGCCTCCCACTTATGATTAACCCGCCTCGCAAGCATCCGCAACTACGAAAGAAGTATCAAGGTAAACCTAATCATAGCATGAAACATATGGATCCAAATCAGCCCCTTACGAAGCAACACATAAACTAGGGTTTAAGCTTCTGTCACTCTAGAAACCCATCATCTACTTATTACTTCCCAATGCCTTCCCCTAGGCCCAAATAATGGTGAAGTGTCATGTAATCGACGTTCACATAACACCACTAGAGGAGAGACAACATACATCTCATCAAAATATCGAACGAATACCAAATTCACATGACTACTTATAACAAGACTTCTCCCACGACCTCAGGAACAAACGTAACTACTCACAAAGCATTTCATAATCATAATCATAATCATAGGAGTATTAATTATTATTAAGGATTTGAACATATGATCTTCCACCGAATAAACCAACTAGCATCAACTACAAGGAGTAATCAACACTACTAGCAACCCACACGTAGCAATCTGAAGTTTTGGGACCAAGATCGAATACAAGAGATGAAATAGGGTTTGAGAGCAGATGGTGCTGGTGAAGATGATGATGGAGATGGACCATCTCTCAATGAGAGGATCGATGGTGATGACGATGACGACGATTTCCCCCTCCCGGAGGGATGTTTCCCTGGCAGAACAGCTCTGCCGGAGCCCTAGATTGGTTCTGCCCAGGTTCCGCCTCGAGACTGCGGCGCTTCGTCCCGAAAGCTTCTTCTTGATTTTCTCCAGGGTGAAAGACACCATATAGCCAAAGATGGGCACCGGAGCCCTACCAGGGGGCCCACAAGGTCGGGAGGGGGGCGCCCAGGGGGGTAGGGTGCGCCCTCCAGCCTTTTGGCTGGCTGGTGGCCCCCCTCTCGTACTTTCTTCGCCCAATTTTTTTATATATTCAAAAAATAATCTCTGTGAAGTTTCAGGACTTTTGGAGTTGTGCAGAATAGATCTAATATTCGCTCCTTTTCCAGTCCAGAATTCTTGCTGCCGGCATTCTCCCTCTTCATGTAAACCTTGTAAAATAAGAGAGAATAGGCATAAGTATTGTGATATAATGTGTAATAACAGCCCATAATGCATTAAATATCAATATAAAAGCATGATGCAAAATGGACGTATCACACCTCTGTGTAAACAGGGTTATCTACTTCACCTCGTTGCTATTGCGACCTTTTGTTGCACTGCACAAAACACTTTTGTTTTAAGAGTGTTTTGTGAAGTTCAACCAAAATGTCACACCGACAATGTTGCTTGATTGCTTGATCTTAGTGGAACTGCACAATAGGAAATCTGGCTTCCTATCCATGTTGGCAAATTTGTTTCAGATCTTCTTCTTGTGAGTTGTTTGAATTTCGCGTGATGAGAGGTCAGTACTAGCCTTCTTTCACATGATTGTGCAGTGTGCTTTCATATGTTGTGCTACTTATACGGTAATGTTTCTTGATTTTAATGAACTGCACAAATGGAGATAAGACTTCCAATCTGTATGTGCACCGTAATATCCCACTGAGGTAAAATAATGATATTTCACAACTGTTGGCCTGTATTTTGCTACTGTCATCAGAAAATTAATGTCGTTGTTTAGTGTAACATCCCAAAATTCTAAATTTTGGAATGTTATATTAAATAGATAGATTTGATTGTTGCTTGATTGTGATGAGTGAAATTGAGTGGAATTCGAAACTTTTTGAAAGTTAAAGGAGAGGGAATAAAAGGACTTTCCCAAACTTTCATTTTGCATTTTGATCTCCATGAATTCAAATTCTTTTCACCACAAAACCCTAGAGAGAAGATGACATGACTTCTTCCATTTATTTAAATGAAAAGGGTTGTTGAAAATATTTGAATTTCATTTGGAAATATTTCAAATTCAGAAACTTTAAGAAACTCAATGATTTTAACGAGAGAAGATAATATGACTTCTTCAAAATATATGAAATATGAGTTGGTAGTTTTAAAAGAATTAAATTCAAAGTCCTTTTGAAATTATTTTCAATTTGGAGTTATTTGGATTTTATTCAAATTATTTTTCTCCAAAAATAAAATATATGGAAATTAGGGTAACATGATTCCCTACAACAGAAAATTGGAGAGAAATAAATTTGAAATCATTTTGGTATTTTTAAAATGATTTTTATTGGATTTTATTAGAGTTGTAGCACTCTTTGCTTTATTTAAATTTGTGTGGATTTTATTTGATGCTAGAATAATGTTCATGTCGTAGAAAATATTTTTCCAAATATTTTGATATATTATATGCCTATATAATATTTTATTTATTTTGTTTGTTTGTTTGAATTTTTTTTTAAAAAAATTCTTTCTCCGCCGCCGAACTGGGCCGGCCCAATAGGCCGCGACCCAGCCCAGCCGCGCGTCCCCGACCTCCCGCTGGACTCCGCCTCCAGTACGCCACTGCCGCCGTCCTGCACCAGGACTCTGCCGCCGCCTTGCTTTGCCCCTTCTCCACGCCACCGCCGCCTCCTCCCTCCTATAAAACCGCGCCCGCCGTCCCTCTCTCTCTCCCGCATCTTGCCCCCGCCGCCCTCTGCCGATCCGCCGCCGCCGCCTGCTGCGTAGGATCTATTCCTGTTCATGCTCAGGTACACAACGTCTGATAACACCATCTACTCCTTCTTTATAAAGATGTGGGTCATCCCAAAAGTAATGTCTTAAATCATAGAAGAACTTTTTCTTTTGCTAGTATGTGAAACTAGGCGGTATAAATTTAGCAACAATATAATTAGCATAATCAGCATACCACGGAGTACTACGAGAGGCATTTATGACATTTAATTGCTCATCAGGAAAGCTATCATCAATAGGTAGTGGGTCATCAAGAACATTTTCTAACCTAGACAAGTTGTCTGCAACGGGGTTCTCAGCTCCCTTTCTATCAACAATATGCAAATCAAATTCTTGTAGCAAGAGAACCCATCTAATAAGTCTAGGTTTAGCATCTTTCTTTTCCATAAGATATTTAATAGCAGCATGATCCGTGTGAATAGTTACTTTAGAATCAACAATATAAGGTATGAACTTATTACAAGCAAATACAACTGCTAAGAATTCTTTTTCACTGGTAGCATAATTTCTCTGAGCATTGTCTAGAGTTTTACTAGCATATTGAATAACATTTAATTTCTTATCAACTCTTTGCCCTAGAACAGCACCTACAGCATAATCACTAGCATCACACATAATTTCAAAGGGTAAATTCCAATCAGGTGGCTGAACAATAGGTGCAGAGATCGATGCTTTCTTAAGTATTTCAAATGCTTCTACACAATCATCATCAAAGACAAATGGTATATCTTTTTGTAATAAATTAATCAAAGGCCGAGAAATTTTTAAGAGGTCCTTAATGAACCTCCTATAAAATCCGGTGTGACCAAGGAAACTTCTTATACCTTTGATGTCCTTGGGACATGGCATCTTTTCAATAGCATCAACCTTGGCTTTATCAACTTCAATACCTCTTTCAGAAACTTTATGCTCCAAGACAATACCTTCATTAACCATAAAGTGGCACTTTTCCCAATTCAAGACAATATTAGTTTCTTCACATCTCTGCAAAACTCGATCAAGGTTGCTCAAGCAATCATCAAAAGAGGATCCGAAGACGGAGAAATCGTCCATGAAAACCTCACAAATCTTTTCACAAAAGTCAGAGAATATAGCCATCATGCATCTTTGAAAGGTAGCAGGTGCATTACATAAACCAAAAGGCATACATCTATAAGCAAAGGTACCAAAAGGACAAGTAAAAGTAGTTTTTGATTGATCATTGGCTGACACAGGTATTTGAGAGAAACCAGAATAACCATCTAGAAAGCAAAAATGTGTATGTTTGGATAATCTTTCTAGCATTTGATCGATAAAAGGTAAGGGGTAATGATCTTTCTTAGTAGCCTTATTTAATTTGCGAAAATCAATTACCATCCTATAACCTGTAATAATTATTTGCGGAATCAATTCGTCTTTATCATTAGGAACGATGGTAATACCTCCCTTCTTAGGGACACAATGGACATGACTTACCCACTGACTATCAGCAACGGGATAAATTATACCTGCCTCAAGGAGCTTTAGTATTTCTTTTCTTACCACTTCTTTCATTTTAGGGTTCAGCCTTCGTTGATGATCACGAACTGGTTTGGCATCTTCTTCCAAATTTATTTTATGTTGACATAGAGTGGGACTAATGCCCTTAAGATCATCAAGAGTATATCCAATGGCAGCTCGGTGCTTCTTCAGAGTTTTCAATAATCTCCCTTCTTCATGCTCTGAAAGGTTAGCACTAATACTAACAGGATATATCTTCTTCTCATCAAGATATGCATATTTAAGAGTATCAGGTAAAGGTTGAGCTCAAACACGGGATCACCCTTGGGTGGAGGAGGATCCCCTAGGATTTCAACAGGCAAATTGTGTTTCAGGATAGGTTCCTGTTTAAAGAACACTTCATCTATTTCCCTTCTTTCATTCATAAACATATCATTTTCATGGTCTAGCAAATATTGTTCTAAATGATCACCAGGAGGTACGGCAATAGAAGCAAGGCCAATAATTTCATCCTTACTAGGCAATTCTTCTTCATGGTGTTGTCTACTAAATTTAGAGAAATTAAACTCATGAGACATATCACCCAAGCCAATAGTAACAACACTCTTTTCGCAGTCTATCCTAGCATTAACTGTGTTCAAGAAGGGTCTACCAAATATAATGGGACAAAAGCTATCTCGTGGGGAACCAAGAACAAGAAAATCAGCAGGATATTTAGTTTTCCCGCACAAGACTTCAACATCTCTAACAATTCCCATTGGTGAAATAGTATCTCTATTGGCAAGTTTAATTGTGACATCAATATCTTCTAACTCAGCAGGTGCAATATCATGCTTAATTTCTTTGTATAAGCCAATAGGTATGGCGCTAGCACTAGCACCCATATCACATAAGCCATGATAACAACGATCTCCTATTTTAACAGAAATAACAGGCATGCCTACCACAGGTCTATGTTTATCTTTAGCACAAGGTTTGGCAATTCTAGCAGTTTCACCGCAGAAATAAATAACATGCCCATCTATTATCAGCCAAGAGATCTTTCACAATAGCAATATTAGGTTCAACTTTAATCTGCTCAGGAGGTGTATAAGTTCTAATATTGCTTTTACGAACCACAGTTGAAGCTTTAGCATGATCCTTTATTCTAACAGGGAAAGGTGGTTTCTCAACATAAGAAGTAGGAACAACAGGATCATTATAAGTGATAGTCTTTTCTTCAGCTTTAGTAGGTGCAGCTACTTTTACTTCTATGGGAGGATGATATTTAAACCACTTCTCCTTGGGGAGATCAACATAAGTAGCAAAAGATTCACAGAAAGAAGCTACTATCTCAGAGTCAAGTCCATATTTAGTGCTAAATTTATGGAAAACATCGGTATCCATAAAAGACTTAAGACAATCAAACTTAGGCGCAATACCTAACTCCTTACCTTCGTCGAGATCCCAATCTTCAGAGTTGCGTTTAATTCAATCCAATAAATTCCATTTGAATTCAATAGTCTTCATCATAAAAGAGCCAGCACAAGAAGTATCGAGCATGGTGCGATTGTTATCAGAAAGCCGAGCATAAAAACTTTGAATAATTATTTCTCTTGGGAGATCATGATTGGTGCATGAATATAACATTGATTTAAGCCTCCCCCAAGCTTGAGCGATGCTTTCTCCTTCGCGAGGCCAAAAATTATATATATAGTTGCGATCACGATGAACAAGATGCATAGGATAAAACTTCTGATGAAATTCCAATTTCAATCGTTTGTAGTTCCATGACCCCGTATCATCACATAGCCTATACCATGTCGATGCATCTCCCTTCAAAGATAAAGGGAAGACCTTCTTCTTAACAACATCATCGGGTATCCCTGCAAGCTTAAATAATCCACAAACTTCATCCACATATATTAGGTGCTCATCAGGATGCTTTGTTCCATCTCCTGCAAAAGGATTAGCTAGCAGTTTTTCTAACATACCCAAAGGAACTTCAAAGGGAACATTTTCATTTTAAGTAGGTTGAGTAGGTTGAGGAGCAACTCTTTGCTCTACAGGTCGGGGTGAAGATACCCCAAACAAGCCCCTCAGAGGATTACTTTCCATAGTAGCAAGTGACAGTAAATTTCAGCACACTATATAAATTTTTCCTTACCAAATTCCACCTACCAAAGGCGCTGCACTCCCCGGCAACGGCGCCAGAAAAGAGTCTTGATGAACCACAAGTATAGGGGATCTATCGTAGTCCTTTCGATAAGTAAGAGTGTCGAACCCAACGAGGAGCAGAAGGAAATGATAAGCGGTTTTCAGCAAGGTATTCTCTGCAAGTACTGAAATAATTGGTAACAGATAGTTTTGTGATAGAATAATTTGTAGCGAGCAACAAGTAACAAAAGTAAATAAAGTGCAGCAAGGTGGCACAATCCTTTTTGTAGCAAAGGACAAGCCTGGACAAACTCTTATATAGAGAAAAGCGCTCCGGAGGACACATGGGATTTATCGTCAAGCTAGTTTTCATCACGTTCATATGATTCGCGTTCGGTACTTTGATAATTTGATATGTGGGTGGACCGGTGCTTGGGTGCTGTTCTTACTTGAACAAGCATCCCACTTATGATTAACCTCTATTGCAAGCATCCTCAACTACAACAAAAGTATTAAGGTAAACCTAACCATAGCATGAAACATATGGATCCAAATCAGCCCCTTATGAAGCAACGCATAAACTAGGTTTTAAGCATCTGTCACTCTAGCAACCCATCATCTACTTATTACTTCCCAATGCCTTCCTCTAGGCCCAAATAATGGTGAAGTGTTATGTAGTCGACGTTCACATAACACCACTAGAGGCTAGACAACATACATCTCATCAAAATATCAAACGAATACCAAATTCACATGACTACTAATAGCAAGACTTCTCCCATGTCCTCAGGAACAAACGTAACTACTCACAAAGCATATTCATGTTCATAATCAGAGGGGTATTAATATGCATATAGGATCTGAACATATGATCTTCCACCAAATAAACCAATTAGCATCAACTACAAGGAGTAATCAACACTACTAGCAACCTACTAGTACCAATCCCGGACTTGGAGACAAGAATTGCATACAAGATATGAACTAGGGTTTTGAGAGGAGATGGTGCTGGTGAAGATGTTGATGGAGATTGCCCTCTCCTGATGAGAGGAACGTTGGTGATGACGATGGCGATGATTTCCCCCTCCCGGGGGGAAGTGTCCCCGGGAGAACAGCTCTGCCGGAGCCCTAGATTGGTTCCGCCAAGGTTCCGCCTCGTGGCGGCGGAGTCTCGTCCCGAAAGGTTGCTTATGATTTTTTCCTCGACGAAAGACTTTATATAGCAGAAGATGGCCACCGGAGAGCCAACAGGGGGCCCATGAGGCAGGGGGGCGCGCCCCCCACCCTCGTGGGCAGGTGGTGGCCCCCCTGACATATTTCTTCCGCTCAGTATTTTTTATTATTTCCAAAAATAACTTTCGTGGAGTTTCATGACTTTTGGAGTTGTGCAGAATAGGTCTCTAATATTTGCTCCTTTTCCAGCCCAGAATCCCAGCTGCCGGCATTCTCCCTCCTTATGTAAACCTTGTAAAATAAGAGAGAATAGGCATAAGTATTGTGACATAATGTGTAATAACAGCCCATAATGCAATAAATATCGATATAAAAGCATGATGCAAAATGGACGTATCAGGTAGGAACCTATTGCCCTGCATTCAAACCTTGGGAGTTACTACTACGTTATGCTTATACTGCTATGCTATGCTCGTAGACGTGGATTGGTTTGAGAGAATTCATGAAAGATGCGAGAGTTATTATTATCTAAGGGAAACTTAAGGTGGCTACTTTAATACACATCTTGGTGGATTGGTTGGGGCACCCTGGAGCACCCAGTGGTTTGCCCGGGCACCTGGAGAACCCAGTGCTTGCCCAAGGGGAACTCGGAGGACCCGTGTGATCACCCTATGGAATGCCACCCAGGCTTAAAGGGATCACAAGATTATTCATGCTAGAAACTTCCGTGTGCAGCCACAAGCTATTATGGGCTCTAGCATAGTTGAGTAGGTTGCATGACCTCTTCCAGTGGTAGGCTAGCAGATGTAGGGGATGTAGGTTGGTACTGTCTACCCACGGTTAGAGTTAATGCTTCTGAAAGACTGTGTCTCGGTCATCCGCTTCTCAAACACCATGTAGTGCGAGAAATCCAACGGAGGAGATCGAGTCTTGTGGGGAAAAGTGCGCAAACCTCTGCAGAGTGTACAAACTAATCATGATTAGCCGTGTCCCCGGTTATGGACATCTTGAGTATCTGGTTCTTGGATTATCATGTTGATCTCAACACTTTATTTAATTAACTTGATTGGGTTAATGATTATTATTTTGGGATTGAGTTGGAGGAACCTTCTCAATATTTATCAACCAACTTTGTAGTTAAATAAAATATATTCCTCTGGCCCAGGCTATTATTTTATGTCGACGAAATATCCAGCCCAGATATTAATATTTAAATGTGAAAATGGTTAGCCTGGCTATTCTTTTTTTGCGGAACATCCAACCCAGGTCAACTTGTTATTCTCCGGGCCGCATTAGACTTGCCAAGAAAATGGGCTTTAAGAAATAATAAATGGGTTGTAATTGAAAAAAATGGTTGTAAATATAAAAAACGCACCAAACAGGTACATTTTTTAATTCTTCTAAAAAAGGTACATTTTTTAATTTCATTAATTGTTGCACGTGTATAATTTTGTTGGATTTTTACCTAATACAAATTTATTTTGAAATTATATTTAATCTGACTCTAAATTTTGGGTGAAAAAATATTTCGGATCCCATCAAAATGTTGGAAACTTTTTCGAATTTTTTTAGCAGTTGGCTGAAATTATTAACAAAGTCCTGGCTAAAAAATGGCTGAGTAAATTCCATTAGAATTAAAAAATAGGTTGTACATTATAACAAATCACAAATGGTCTATATGTTCTCTGCCAGAGATGTGATGGTCACTTGTGGGCCTAGTAAGTTGACGCGTACGCGAGGCTTTGTCAACTTATAGTCAACACACGATTCTATTAGCTGTGGCCGTTGGATGTCCATCTAACGGTTGTGGTGCTTCTTCAATCTCGTATATTCATGCTTCAGCCACCCAAACCACCGCCGGCGGTACCGCCTGCTACCGCCTCCCGTGGGCGGCTGTGCTGCTGCGCAGGCCTCACCGGCCCACCCTACTCCCATCGCCGTCCAGGCCATTCCTCTCCTCACCAACACCTCCTATTATTCTCCGGCGACAATAGCCTCACACCGCAGCCGAACCAGTGAACCCTCGTACTCCCCTCGTCGTGGACATCCACTGCTATGTCTTCGCCGGCTCCGGGTCGTTCCCTTCCTAGGCCTCGCCATCGTCCAACGCGTTGGTTCTCTCGGCGCGGTGTGGTTAACTTTGTCAACAAACGACAGCCATCGGAAGAGGCATGCACATGGAGTGGCTGACAATAGGGACCCGCATGGCCCATGGCCGCACACGAGCAAGTCCCTTCTTATTATGCGAAAACAAATGATTTCTCCCCCTGACAAGTTTGAGCCAGCAGCTATATCTTCGCACGCAGGGAAGTGTTTCCTTTATTACGAAGAAAACATGTTTACTCTCCCTGACAGCTGGGACCCACCGGCTTTATTATGATCCATTTCACGAAAATATAGATTGTACCAAAGATGCTAAATTGTTTTCTTTTTATTCTAAGTCGAAAAAGAAGAAATTAAAAAACCCAGAAAACATCTTCGCACGCAAGGAAGTGCCACCTTATTACGAGCAAAAAAATGATTCCCCCTGCTAGCTGGATCCACCGGATTTGGAGGCTGACTTGTGGGCCAACTAAGTTGATGCGTACAGGCTTGGTCAACTTAGTCAAAACGATTCTAGCTGCATTGACCATTGGATGTTAAATCAACGGTCGTGCTGCGTCTTCAACCTTTGGTCTTCTTGCTCCAGCCGCCCAAGCCAGGCCCGCCGTACCGCTTGCTCCAGCCTCCCGTGGCCGGTTGTGCTGCCGCGCAGGCATCATAGACCGACCATACTACGACTGGCCAGACCTTCCCTCTACTCACCCACACCCCATGTTATTCTCCGGCAATGGCGGCATTACACCACAACCGACCAGTGAACCCTCGTACTCCCCTCCGCGTGGGCATCCACCCACCTCGTCTTCTCTGGCTCCTCGTCGTTCCCTTCCTAGGCCTCACCGTCATCCACTGCCTTGATGCTCTCGGCGCCTCGTGGTCAACGAGGTCAATGAACGATCGCCATCGGAAGTGGACTTTAGGCTGTGAGGCTGACAGCTGGACCCACCAGCTACATCTTCGAAACCAAGGAAGTGCCTCCTTATTACTCGCCAAATAAAAATGATTCCTCCCCTAACATCCGGGACCCACCAGCTACATCTTCGCATGCAAGGAAGTCCATCCTTATCCTCCCTCGCAGCTAGGATCCACCAGGTCGAAGCGTATGTAGCACTGTCGAAAACGTGTACGTACATACTGGTCGATCGGTCTCTCTGCAATGATGAACCGTGGCCGAGCAAGCAGCGGCACGTGTAGTAGTAGATGACGTCGAGTTGGCGGCAGAGGAAGACTCGCATGCCACGACGTAGCAGTTCAGGCAGTCCCTTCTAAACTGTGTACACGTACGTACAGCCAAATGCCAAAAAATACGGCCACGTACGTACATACGGGCGGGGTCTCAAACGCCTACTCGCGCATACATATGGCCAAGGCTGGTGTACTGGAGAGGCAGCAATGGCGTCGTGTTCATTGGGAGCCAACCGGCTTGGACAGAACATCCAAAATGAGGTTTGGCGTACTGCAGAACGGAGGAAACGGGCCTTTTGTTCGACCGCGTACGTTCGAAATAGGGTAATGTTCATCGGGAAGGGTCTAGCGTACTGCAAAACGGAGGAAACAGACTTGTGTGGAGTGCCTACAGCCGAAACAGGGTCCTGTTCACCGGGAGGGGTGTGGCATACCACAAAACTGAGGAAACGGACTTGTGTTGGAGCGCCTACGGTCGAAACGGGGTCCTGTTCATCCACCATCTACTGGCTCGCTCCAGCCTCCACAGGCTACTGTTCATCCACCGTTGACCTCCTCTAGCCTCCACGGGTTACTGTTCATCCAGCCTCCACCGACTGCTGTTCATAGAGCCTCCACGGGGTCTTTTTCATCCACACCCAACCGACTGGGGTGCGACAGCATCCAGCGACAACAGCCTACTACCATGGGGTCATGTTCATCCAACCCCCACCGGGAACTGTTCATCCACAGCCAACCAACCGGCTCGACTCACCACGTCTCGACTCATTCTATGTACCGCACACACGGTAGCAACGGTCATCGTTCATCGAGAGGCAACCCAACTGTCGGTGTACAAAAGGAGGGGCACACTTTTGTACCCCTTTACCTGTGCACGGGCAGTCGGAGCCGCGCCCACGGTCACACCAAGCAGAACAGGGGAGGTGAGCCAAGGTAAGACCGAAGCCCAAGATAACTAGAGCAACACCAAGGCCAAGACCACAAAGAGCAGAGGGACGAAGCAGGTTCCCCCGGCAAGACCCTTGCCGGGGCAGCTCGCCCCACACCAACAGAGCGAGCCACCCTTGAGCCCACGGTCTCCAACATCACGTTGGGCCAAGGCTCGGGAGGCACCTCCATGGTGGCATGCAGATCTTTGTGAAGACAAGGAACACCCAAGATTAGATGAGGATTAGAAGACGACGATCCTCGGCAAGATCCTTGCCGAGGAAAGCCACGAGACCCCCGGCAAGGTCCTTGTCGGGGACGACAGCGCGCCACGGCAAGACCCTTGCCGGGCCACACGGCAAGACCCTTGCCGGGCCACCCGGCAAGGCCCTCACCAAGGACGCCCGCATGGCCACCGCCAGGCCCGCGCCAACCAAGTTTCCACCGCCGTTCGCATGCAGCTGCCAGCTCAACCAGCTGAGCAGGCACCTGCGTGGCAACATGCAGCTCCCGGGCCAACTCGTCAAGCGCCTGCGTGGCGGCATGCAGATCTTCGTGAAGTCTCCACCACCGCGCCACCTCAGCTGCCTGCCTGCCTACATGGCACCGCATGCCTCACTAGCCAGGGCGCGTGTCGAAGCGAGGAGGAGCGGCGACGGACGGGACGGGCCTCGCCCCCGTCCCCGATAAAGCAAGGGGACACCTAAGCTACGCATTAAATGCGTCTTGTCCTGTAATACGAGCGATAAGCTCATAGCACTGTGCCCCTTTCCACCTCCTGTGTGCCACTGTGGCAGCCCCTTTCGACTATAAAAGGAGGCCCATGGCATACTGGAGAAGGATTCGGCTCTTTCGAACCACACACTCACCATAGCTAGTTCGAGAGCTCAAGAACTCTCTGAAATACACCCACCAAAGCAGGACTAGGGTTTTACGCATCCTCGCGGCCCGAACCTGGGTAAACGATCCTTGTGCTGGTTACTAATCCTGCTCTTCTCGCAACCCTGCGCCCCAGCAACCGTAGTAGGGATTCTTGTGATCCCATAGGTGTCGTTTCCCCGACATCTTTGGCGCGCCAGGTAGGGGGCGCAATTGTGAGAATCTGGTCTAGTAGTTAGCCTAGCAGTTCTTCGTCGCCATGGCTCCTAAGAAGAAGACGGCCACGGCGATCGGCTCGTTGGGAGCCAAACGGCCTGTGCCGGTGCCGACGAGCAATGGACCGGTCGCGGACAGGACCCGGGCCGCGGTCCGTGAGCACCAGCATCGCCCTGGCAGACAGAGCCTAGCGAGCGGCGTGGTTCGCGCGCCAGACGACCGGCCGCACGTCGCCAGACCCAATGATGGAGCTGGCCCCCCGCAGGCGGCGCGGGGCCCTCCAGGGGTGTCGTTGTGCCACCTTCGGGCAGCGCAGCGACCTCCAAGACGCCCACACCAGCGACCACTGCGCGCTCTTCCCATGGTGTGCGCGCCGAGCAGCGTCACCACGCTGGTGACCCTGGGCACCACCGTGGGAAGAGCGCTGTGCGTCATCCGCAAGATGAAGGGGTTCAGCATGCCCGCCAAAGTGCTGGGGAAAATGGCACGCAACCGCTGGGTCGTGACGGAGCTCCTTCTAACGTAGTTAGAAGTCGAAGCGCGCCGCGATCCATGCAGCTATCGCCACCGCCCACGCCAGCAGAAGCTTTGGCGTGCATGCAGCTGCTCCTCGACTTCCCTCCTGCTGCGGAGAAGCTCGACGAGTGGAGGGCCACCATCCGGAGCCTCGTCGCCGTCGCCAACAAAGACGTTCCGCGACCGGCGGGGCCCTCGGGTCGGCGCTCCACCGAGCCACCACATGCTGGCGCTAGGAGGACCAGGGGAGCTGCGGCCACGGTGCACTCTCCTCCTCCTCGCCAGCCGCCGGACGTCGGCCCGTCAAGACGACGCTTGTGATAACATCTCCATGGCGTTGTCCGACCCGCGGACCCTCCGCGACCAGCGCCAGGTTCTTCGGGAACGAGCTCACGAAGACGCTCGAACCATCGTCGAGCGCCGGCGCGAAACGCGCCGCCAGTCGGACACGCGGGCGGGACCCGCTATGGACCACCCAGCACCGGGGGGCTCCGGTGGCCTACCTTACGAGGTGGGCTGCCCGGCCTTTACCCGTGAGCTACGGCAGTTCCAGTGGCCGTCCCACCGCACGTTCAAGCCCGACGTCGGCAAGAAGTACACTGGCAAGACCCATCCGTCCGAGTTCCTCAGCATCTACACCATCGCGATACAGGCTGCTGGAGCTCGCAACGACAAGGTGCTTGCCAACTATTTCCCGCTGGCGTTGAAGCCCAATGTTATGTCTTGGTTGATGCACTTGCCGGTGGATTCCATTTCTTCTTGGTCGGATCTGTGCCATGAGTTCGTTGGCGCCTTCACAGGAGGCCAGCAAGCTCATGACTAGGCCAGTGATCTGCATATCATTCCCCAGAAGGAAGGGGAAACCCTGCGCAAGTACATCCAGAGATTCAGCCGGGTGCAGCACAACATCCCCGACGTTCATCCTGCCGCTGTGATCAGCACGTTCCACCAGAACGTGCGCAGCCGCAAGATGTGCGAAGAGCTGGCGATGACCAAGGTTAAGGATGTGGCCGAGCTCTACGTTCTGGCCGATAGGTGCGCCCGGGCTGAAGAGGGAAGGAAGTACCCCGACGCAGAAACCGACTCTACCGATGAAGACGCCGCCACCCCGACGAAGAAGGGCTGGCGTCGCAACAGGAAACGCAAAGGCAAGGCCGTGCTTGCCGTTGAAGGATTTGACGACACCGGCGCCGGCAAGAAGATCAAGGCAGACACCCTCGGCAAGGAGATTGTCGGGTGCGCCGCCTGCCGGGCCTTGGCGGCTACCGACAAGCCAGGAAGCTCCGGCAAGCAATACTGCAAGATCCACCGCACCCAGGGCCATGACCTCCAGAACTGCCGACAAGTCGAGCTGCTTGCTGAGAAGCAATAAGCTGAGTATGAGAGGCGGGACAAGGAGAAGGACCAGGACGGTGCTGAGGGATCCGGCAAGAAGCGTGGTGGCCAAGGAAGCTGCCCCGGCAAGGACAACCAGCAAGAGAGGCCCGCCCGGGGCCATGACAAGAAACAAGAAGATGATGATCACGACGAGGACGACGAGTCCGGTGAGCAAGGGTTCTAGAAGGCTACGGAGGCCATGTGCGTCGATGGCAGCGCCTTGCTGCATACCTCTCACCCCCAGCTCAAGCAGTGGGCGCGTGAGATTACAGCGGTGGAGCCGTCGTTCGACGCTCAGAAGCCGCTGAAGTGGTCCAGCACGCCCCTCATCTTTGACGCCGAGGACCACCCTGACCGCACAACCGCGGTTGGGGGTTTGCCATTGTTGGTCTCACCAACGATACGCAACCTCAGGGTGGACAAGATGTTGGTTGACGGCGGGGCCGGCCTGAACCTGATCTCGCCTGTCGTGATCAAAAGACTGCAAATCCCTGATGGAGACCTCGAGGAAACGGGCACGTTTCAAGGGGTCAATCCAGGGAGGAGCCAGCCGAAGGGGAAGGTCACACTGCCCATGACGTTTGGAGGGGAGTTGAACTACAGGACGGAGAGGATCATCTTCGACGTGGCCGAGATCCCCTTGCCCTACAACGAGATCCTCGGCCGCCCGGCACTAGCCAAGTTCATGGCGGCATCACACTACGCCTACAACATGCTAAAGATGCCCGGGCTGTTGACCATCATCTCCGTCCCCTCCGACAAGAAGGACGCGCTGATCTGCGCCGACCTACTCTATCGGGAAGCAGTTGCAGCAGCTGCCGTCAAGGCACCTGCTCCTGCCGCTGAAGGCCCGAAAGGGAAGAGGAAGCCCGACAAGACCTCTCGCACCCACTCCGGCAAGCACGCCTCTTCGGAGTGCTACGCTACCGTCGAGGATGTGCCAGAGAGCTCTACCGGCAAGAGCAAGAAATCCAGAGCCGAGCCACCGCGGACCAAGAAGGTGTCCGCCAGGCAGGATGGCACGGGAGGGGCCTTCACCATAGGCTCCACCCTCGGTAGCAAATAGGAAGGCGCGCTCGTCACCTTCCTGCGGGCGAATGTCGACGTGTTTGCGTGGCAAGCATCCGACATCCCCGGTGTTCCCAGGGAGGTGATTCAGCACCACCTAGCTGTCTGCCCTCATGCGCGGCCCGTCAAGCAGAAGGTCAGAAAGCAGGCTCTGGACAGGCAGGAGTTCATCACAGAGGAGATCAGGAAGTTGGAAGTGGCAAGTTTGGTGAGAGGGGTGCTCCACCCGACGTGGTTGGCCAATCCGGTAGTGGTGCGCAAGGCGAATGGGAAGTGGAGGCTATGTATTGATTACACAGATATCAATAAGGCTTGTCCTAAGGACCCCTTCTTGTTGCCGCGCGTTGACCAGATTGTTGACTCCATGGCCGGGTGTGATCTGTTATCATTTCTCGACACCTACTCGGGCTACCACCAGATCTTCATGACAAGAGAGGATGAAGAGAAGACAACATTCATCACCCCATGTGGTACGTATTGCTTTTTATGGATGCCTTTCGGGTTGAAGAGTGCTGGCTCAACGTTTGCAAGAGCAGTCCAAATTGGTTTTGAACCTCAGCTCCATAGAAATATGGAGGCATACATGGATGACATAGTGGTCAAAACCAAGGACGGGCCAACTCTTGTGCAAGATCCGGAAGAGACATTTGCCAACCTACGCAAGATCAACCTCAAGCTAAACCCTGAGAAGTGTGTCTTTGGCGTTCCGTCCGGCAAGCTTCTCGGGCTCTTTGTGTCGCAGCGTGGGATCGAGGCAAACCCAGACAAAATCAAGGCTATTGAGAAGATTGAGGCGCCCAAGCGGATCAAGGATGTGCGTCGGCTCACCGGCTGCGTCGTCGCCATGAGCCGATTCATCTCCAAGTCCGCCGAACGCGCCCTTCCTTTCTTCAAAATCTTGAAGAAGGCAGGCCCAATGGAGTGGACCCCAGAAGCTGAGGCAGCATTGCAGGATCTGAAGAAATACCTTTCCTCCACGCCAATACTGGTTGCGCCTAAACCACAAGAGCCGTTGCTGCTGTATCTGGCGGCGATGAATCAAGTGGTCAGCGCCGCACTGGTGGCACAAAGGGAGGTCAACGAGGAGGCAGTGACGGCGGCAGAACCAGCGGATGGCAAGCCAAAGATTCCCCCGGCAGGGCCTGGTGCCGGCAAGGCGAGGCCCCCGGCAGAGTCTGATGCCACCAAGGCAGTGCCCGCGCAGTCAAGTGAGGTGGTGCAGAAGAAGAAGATGATGCAGCACCCGGTTTACTTTGTCAGCTCCCTCTTGCAGGGAGCTAGATCGAGGTACTCCGGTGTGCAGAAATTTCTCTTCGGGCTCCTTATGGCCTCGAGGAAGCTGCGTCACTACTTCCAAGCCCACGAGATCACTGTCGTCACCCGCCTCCCGTTGCAACGGATACTGCATAACCTAGATGCAACCGGAAGGATTGTGGAATGGCCTTGGAGTTATCAAGTTTCGGTTTGAAGTTTGAAAGTACCTTGACAATTCAGAGCAGTATCTTGGCGGAGTCCATTGCAAAATGGACCTCAACGCCTGACGAAGAAATCCAGGAGACCACTCTCCCCGGCAAGGAGGCAGACCGCGACTGGATCATGTACTTTGATGGGGCTTTCTTGCTGCAAGGCGCCGGTGGCGGTGTGCTGCTCGTCGCACCCACCGGAGAGCACCTCAAGTACGTGATCTAGATGTACTTTCCCCGGGAGATGTCCACCAACAACACTGCTGAGTACGAGGGATTGCTTGCCGGTCTCGGGATCGCGGCAGACCTCGGGGTTAAGAAGCTCATCGTCAGGGGTGACCCGCAGCTCGTTGTCAGGCAGGTCAACAAGGATTACCAGATCCCATTGATGGAAGCTTACGTAGATGAAGTGAGGAAGCTTGAGGAGCGCTTTGACGGTATCCAAGCGGAGCACATCCCCCGAATGGAGAACGACACCTCCGATTACCTGTCAAAGCGTGCTGCATTCAAGCTACCTGTGGAACCAGGTACCTTTTTGCTCCGGTTAACTCAACCATCCGTCAAACCATCAACAGGGCAGAACAAGCGGAGGAAGTCTGGTCCCGGCAAGTACTTTCCTACCGAGCCCCCTGGGGCTGCCGGCAAGGGTGCTGCCGCGGACGCTGAGCCCGCCAAAGGGCAACTGGCTCCGGCAAGGCGTCAAGCACTGGCCATGGAGACAGTCACGCCCATGGCTGAGGAAATGCCTTTGGTCCTTGCCGTCGAGCCCCAGGCTCCGGCATGGGCACATCATACTGTTCGATTCCTCCAAACAGGGGAACTTCCTGAGGAGCAGGAAGAAGCGGACAAAGTAGCCCGTCGGTCCGCCCTGTACCAGTTCGTCGACGACGTCCTGTACAGGAGAAGGCCGAACGGCGTGAAATTGAAGTGCATCCCCGGGAGGAAGGACTGGAGCTGTTGGCAGAGATACATGGAGGCATATGTGGCTCCCACATAGGGTCGAGGGCCCTTGCCGGAAAGGCGTTCCAGCAAGGTTTCTTTTGGCCCTCCGCCCTCCAGGATGCGAAGGCACTAGTAACCAAGTGTGAAGCGTGTCAGTTCCATTCAAAGAAGCTTCATCAACCAGCTCAAGCCCTTCAAACAATCCCTCTCTCCTGGCCATTCTCAGTCTGGGGGCTCGATATCCTGGGCCCTTTCCCCCACGCTGTCGGGGGCTTTGAGTACTTGTACGTTGCAATCGACAAGTTCACAAAGTGGCCGGAGGTGGAAGCAGTGAGAAAGGTGACTGCTCGGTCAGCTGTCAAGTTTTTTAAGGGACTGGTCTGCCATTTTGGTGTGCCAAACAGAGTGATCACCGACAACGGCACATAGTTCACAAGCCACACCTTCATGCAATACGTCCAAGACCTCGGCAGCAAGGTCTGTTTTGCTTCCCTGGCACACCCACGGAGCAACGACCAAGCGGAGAGGACAAATGCTGAAGTGTTGCGAGGCCTAAGAACAAAGACTTTTGACAAGCTGCGCAAGAGCGGAAGGCGCTGGATTGATGAATTGCCGGTGGTTCTTTGGTCGATCAGGACGACGCCAAATCGAGCCACCAGCCAGACACCTTTTGCCCTGGTATACGGGGCAAAAGCAGTTCACCCCACGGAACTCATATACGGGTCGCCTCGAGTGCTCGCTTATGATGAGCTTGAGCAAGAGCAGTTGCGCCAAGATGACGCGACGCTCCTTCAGGAAGATCGTCTTTGGGCGGCTGTGAGAGCAGCACGCTACCAGCAAGCCTTGCGCCGCTACCATAGCCGCAAGGTTCATGCCCGAAACTTTGAGGAAGGCGACCTTGTTCTTCGGCGCGTTCAGTCGGCCAAGAATTCCAACAAGTTGACGCCAAAGTGGGAAGGCCCTTATCGGGTAATACGAGTCACCAGGCCCGGCGCAGTCCGCCTGGAGACTGAAGATGCTGTCCCAGTGAGCAACTCCTGGAACATCGAGCATCTTCGCAAGTTTTAACCGTAAGGCGCGGCTTGCCGGGCCTCCCGGCAAGCCACCTTTTGTACAAGCTTTCCCGGCAAGGCATGTAACCCTTCGTACAAAGCCAGGCGTAGACCCTGAGCATAAATAAATGAAGCGCTGGCGCCCTAAGTTATAGCATGCATGCTAGGTCGAGTCTCTTCCTTGGTTAGGGTTGATAGTGCTCAGCGGCGACTAACCCCTAGCTTAGAGGTCGAGTGCGCATCTATCTGTTTCTTTTCTGTCCTCCTTTGGTTCACAGGGCACATGAGCACTTCTGCTGAGCTACTTGAGAGAAAGGAAACGGACCAGCATCCCGACCCCGGCGAACCAGAGTTGCCGGGGGCTGCAAGCACAAGGATCCAACCGCGGCAAGACAAGGTTGCCGGGGGCTGCAGATCCAGATAAGTCTTTCATCCCCTATCATGCATTTCGGAATGGAACTGGGATATATGAAACCTCGTTTTATTTCTAGGCCACCGTGCCTCCCTTTTCTATACCCAAGGATTATCTCCTGGGCCCGGATTTGGTTGTAGTTGCGGTGGCAAGGAAGTAGAACGAGGAGCCTAAGCCCGCTTCATCCCTGCCTCCGCCAAGGGCGCGAGAATGGTCGAGCGAAGTGGGGGGACGGCAAGGCCTATTGCCGGGTGAAAAAGCATCCCGCACAGGTACAGTCCGTACGGAATGAAAAACATGAACAAGGGGGATTACAAGCTTTAAATTTAACAAGGCCCGAAGGCTTACAGATTAAAAAAGAGATAAGATGCCCGTGATCCCTTTCTTGTCCCTCTCCTCAGGAGGCAGGTCAAGGAGGCGAGAGGGCAAAAGGGGTGCCTAGGCGAGCTACGAGCAGCAGAAAGCACCAAGAGAGCACCTCGGTGGCCGCCCACGGGTGGGCCGGTGATGATGGTGCCGGGAAAGGAGCTGGAAGACGAGGCGGTAGGACCGGCAGTACACGACGAAGGCGTCGGTGCCCGCGTACTCCGAGTTGACGGCCTTGCCGCCTGCCCTCTTCCCCTGCCGCAACCTCCCAACGCCAGCCGCCCAAGGAGACGGCCCCGAGAAGTTCAAGGAGCTGGCCCCACCCCCGACAAAACTCTGCCGGAGGAGCGGCCAGGTGCAGATGCTGCTGCTGCCGCACCCGCCCAGGCGCGGGACATCCGACGCCTAGTCAGACTCATCCCCGTCATCTGCCCCGCTGTCCTCCTCATCACTCTCGCTCGAGGAAGAGCTTCCATTGTCGGAATCTCCGTCGGAGGAGCTCTCCACGCAGCACTTCAGGCGAGTCCCGAAGTCTCCAAAGACCTTGACAGAGAGCAGGCCGTCCTCCATTAATTTGAAGTAGAGGACGAGCCCCGTCGTCAGGCTGTGGATGCGAGCGAATGTCTTCCATCCACGACGGAGGTACATGACCTGAGGAGCCGGGAAGTCGACGTCGAACCGCGTGCCCCCATTCCCACAACCCCTCATGTGCAATCTGAGGGATTGGGGCGGGTCACGCTCCATCTCCCGAGCAAACAGGGCCAGAAGACGAAGACGGCGACGCGGAGGCCGGCGTAGCCTGACGAAGAACTCGCGGGGCTGGTCTCCAACATGGCCTTCCATCGGAAAAGGCATCATTGGCGGGGGTGAAGCCGGCGCGCCGCCCCGTCCTCCTCTTCCCCGAGCACTACGACCTCTGCCCCGGCCTTGCCCACGGCCTCGCCCCCTCCCCCTTCCCCTCGCGGCCGGTTCCACCACCGCGGGCTCAAGAGGAGGAGGGACGCGCTGTCGTGCGGCGACCCTCACCGCCACCGTCGAGGGACCAGGATTCCCCTTCTCCATGGCGAGTGAAAGGAAGAAGCAGAAGCGAGAGGAGATAGGTGACAAAAGGGTGCGAGACGCCATCCCCCCTTCCCCCTCTTTATAAAGGGTCGGGGTCGGAGCTCGGCCGCCCCGCTCGGCCAATCCAGCCACCAGAGGCGTAGGGAATCGGGACCGACCCGCTGCCCCAACCAGCGACGGCCCGGTTTCCCGCCTCCACCGCTTGCCACCCCAGGCGCATGAAGGACGCGTGGCGGACATGCAGAACCGAGGGGACGGGTGAAGCGACCTCTCCCCACCCCATGATCGTGGGGTGTGGATGCCTTGAAGACCGCGACCCGGCCCCATTCACTAAATGAGCAGCGCCTCCACGCCTCCCTCTTTTTATGGGGAAGGCGCGAGCCGCCTCTTTACTGCGATGTGACGCATGCGTGTGGAAACCGCCCCACGCATGCCGCCCACGTCACGCGCACCCCTCCACGCCGCGCCGCGCACGCGAGTCATGGGAAGCGCAGCGTGCGAAAAGTTTTACCGCGGTAAAAACCGCCCCACCTACCCCGCACCGTTTTGGGCCTGGCCCAACAACGTGTCGTGCTTATGTGTGGCCCAGGCCCGGGGGCTCCTGTTGGTGTACAAAAGGAGGGGCGCACTTTTGTACCCCTTTGCCTGTGCACGGGCAGTCGGAGCCGCGCCCACGGTCACACCAAGCAGAACAGGGGAGGTGAGCCAAGGTAAGACCGAAGCCCAAGATAACCAGAGCAACACCAAGGCCAAGACCACAAAGAGCAGAGGGACGAAGCAGGTTCCCCCGGAAAGACCCTTGCCGGGGCAGCCTCAGCAGCCCCGGCAAGACCCTTGCCGAGGCAGCTCACCCCACACCAACAGAGCGAGCCACCCTTGAGCCCACGGTCTCCAACATCACGTTGGGCCAGGGCTCGGGAGGCACCTCCATGGTGGAATGCCCATCTTTGTGAAGACAAGGAACACCCAAGATCAGATGAGGATTAGAAGACGACGATCCTCGGCAAGATCCTTGCCGAGGAAAGCCACGAGACCCACGACAAGGTCCTCGCCGGGGACGACAGCGTGCCACGGCAAGACCCTTGCCGGGCCACACGGCAAGACCCTTGCCGGGCCACCCGGCAAGGCCCTCACCAAGGACGCCAGCAGGCCCACCGCCAGGCCCGTGCCAACCAAGTTTCCACCGCCGTTCGCATGCAGCTGCCAGCTCAACCAGCTGAGCAGGCACCTGCGTGGCAACATGCAGCTCCCGGGCCAACTCGTCAAGCGCCTGCGTGGCGGCATGCAGATCTTCGGGAAGGATCCACCACCGTGCCACCTCAGCTGCCTGCCTGCCTACATGGCACCACATGCCTCACTGGCCAGGGCGCGTGTCGAAGCGAGGAGGAGCGGCGACGGACGGGACGGGCCTCACCCCCGTCCCCGATAAAGCAAGGGGACACCTAAGCTATGCATTAAATGCGTCTTCTCCTGTAATACGAGCGATAAGCTCATAGCACTGTGCGCCTTTCCACCTCCTGTGTGCCACTGTGGCAGCCCCTTTCGACTATAAAAGGAGGCCCATGGCATACTGGAGAAGGATTCGGCTCTTTCGAACCACGCACTCACCACAGCTAGTTCGAGAGCTCAAGAACTCTCTGAAATACAATCAGCAAAGCAGGACTAGGGTTTTACGCATCCTCGCGGCCCGAACCTGGGTAAACGATCCTTGTGCTGGTTACTAATCCTGCTCTTCTCGCAACCCTGCGCCCCGGCAACCGTGGTAGGGATTCTTGTGATCCCATAGGTGTCGTTTCCCCGACACCAACACCGGCTGGCCACGTCTCGCATGGGGGTTCGATCGGCTTCAGTAAGCAGCAGCAGTGATCGATCGCTCAGGTTCAGTTAGCAGTAGCGAAGAATCGCTCGGGTTCAGTCAATAGTGAATGAATCACTTGGGTTCAGTTAACAGCCAAGGGATCAATAACTCGGGTTTAGTAACGTGCGATCACTCGGGTTCAGTTAGCCAACGCCTCGCACACATGCGCGTACAAGAGAGAAACGCGCAGACCTCCGTGCATCGCTCGGCCCCGACCACCCACCGTAACCGGGAACTCCCCGATATTTTCCTCGCCCTCGCTTCTACCATGATTTTTTCCATCATCGACGGCCCAAAGAATGTCATGCAGCTGCGTCTCCGGCCAGCCCAGGACGAAAATCCCATTTTCTGTCATGATTTTTTTGTCATAGAAGTAAGAGCCCACCACATCTATGATGATACCGGGTTTTGTCATAATTATCGTCATAGAAGTGTCATAAGGATGACAGAAAAAAAATCGTTCGGCCCAAAATGTCACGGATGTGTCTTTTTTTTGTAGTGTTACAAGAAGCTTCCATGATAGGATCTACATCATGTCCATGGGCATGAACACAAAGTTCAAGGTCGACTCCCACTTCTCCAACGGATAACTTTCACTCACTTATCATTTTTGAAGAAGTTGTAATGTTGAAATTTTATCTGGCACAACACCAGAAGAGTATGACTCGTGATAACTCACGGGTTCACACGGATTAGGGAAGGCATGGGTTCAACCCATAGGGGGCATCTTAGGAACATATACCACAAGCTTCAAGAGTAAATATCACCTACTCAAAAGCAGAGCATGGTTGGCTAAATCAGAGAATAGGATTTACCAATGGCATTATGTGTCAGGGAAAGAACTCCTTGAGGTTTTTGTATACGAAGGACACTGTCGGATGATAATTCAACAAAGGAACTGATGGTCCATAATGGAGTTGATGTGTGCATCGGCACACAACCAAAGGAAGGAAACAACGCAAAGACATTGGATTATAGAAACAACTGACTAATTCAAAGCTCAAATGCAAAGGAATTATGATTTCCAAATCAAGGGATCAGAAGCAAACGCTGGCAATCTGATTGGTCGAGATCCAGCCCATGTTTAGATCTGGAGAGGGTGAGAGAGTGTGAATAAGGATGGATAAGTTGAGCAGGCTTAGGGTACACTCTATGGCAATCTGATTGGTCGAGATCCAGCACATGTTTAAAATGACATCTGAGCCGGAAGGGTGAATTCTAGAATCTGATTGAGGATTGTGAGCATTCGCAACATATGGAATCAAGGGACTCGTAATGATAGTGATAGAGGATGCCAATGGAGATTACTAGACTTATGGTATTAACCATAATGCAAGCAAGAATATCAATAGCAATAGGTGGTTGAGGATTTTTGGAATATTGAATGGAATTTTGAAGACTTTTGTGAAATACTTGAATCAACTGGGGATGAGCAGATAGTCAATCAATGCGAGAAATTATCCATAGGGGTATTCAGGTGGCAAAGAACTGCAAGGTAGTAGGCACAAACTATATTTTAAACAATAAAGAGAATTTTGAGATATCTTGTAATAACAAGATCAACTGGGAATAAAAGTAAGAACAACATGTGTAAGTATTTATCCATAGGGATATCTCAATGGTAGGGTATTGTAAAAGCGACGGGCACAAAGTCTCGAGAGAACATCAGAGAGTATATTCGGAATCCTTCGGTCCACCAAGCCATCATCTGTAGTGAGGGCTGTTCGGAAGGAAGTAATTATGAGAACCTAGAATTAGAGTTAACAAAATCTTTTAACCCGAATAGAAGAGATATCAGAGTCCCAGAGTATAGACGAGGAATAAAAGATCCTAATACCACCCAATAGCGATGTGGGCCCATAAGCCACACAGCCATGTTAGTAGAAGTTTTGTAATGACTAGACTCAACTTCGGCCAAGGAGTTTGGAAGGGGGATTCCTACAGGAAGTCGACTCTGATACTTGTGACGCCCCCGATTTGACCGTACACTAATCATACACACAAATGTGTACGATCAAGATCAGGTACTCACGGAAAGATATCACCACACAACTCGAGACACAAATTAAAATAATACAATATTTATATTACAAGCCAGGGGCCTCGAGGGCTCGAATACATCAGCTCGAATACACAAGAGACAGCGGAAGCAACAATATCTGAGTAAAAACATAAGTTAAACAAGTTTGCCTTAAGAACGCTAACACAAAAGTAGCAATGATCGAAAAGGCAAGGCCTCCTGCCTGGGACCTCCTGATGTGGCTTGAACTACGTCGGTATTTCCCCAAAGAGGAAGGGATGATGCATCACAGCTACGGTAGGTATTTCCCTCATTGGTGAGACCATGGTTATCAAACCAGTAGGAGAACCACAGAACACCATGTAAACGGCTCCTGCACACAAAGAACAAGCACTTGCAACCCGACGTAAGAGAGGGGTTGTCAATCCCTCACGGGTAAAAAGGTAGGTAAAATTGTTGTAGATTGGATAAATAGATCGCGGGAACGCGAGATAAAGTAAATAACAATAAATTGCAGCAAGGTATTTTTGTGTTTTGGATTAATAGATCTAAAAAATAAAAGCAAATAAAAATAGATCTCGAAGGCAAATATAATAAAGAAGAGACTCGGGGGCCGTAGATTTCACTAGTGGCTTCTCTCGAGAAAAAAAGCATATAGTGGGTAGACAAATTACTGTTGGGCAATTGAAAGAACTTCAAATAATCATGATGATATCCATGCAATGGTCATTATATAGGCATCACGTCCAAGATTAGTAGACTGACTCCTCCCTGCATCTACTACTATTACTCCACACATCGACCGCTATCCAGCATGCATCTAGTGTATTAAGTTCATGGAGAAACGGAGTAATGAAATAAGAACGATGACATGATGTAGACAAGATCTATTTATGTAGAAATAGACCCCATCTTGTGATCCTTAATAGCAACGATACATACATGTCGGTTCCCCTTCTATCACAGGGATCAAGCACCATAAGATCGAATCCATCACAAAGCACCTCTTCCCATGGCAAGAAAAATCGATCTAGTTGGCCTAACTAAACCAAAGATTCGAAGAAGAAATATGAGGCTATAAGTAATCATGCATATAAGAGATCAAAAGACTCAAATAACTTTCATGGATAAAAATATAGATCTGATCATAAACTCAAAGTTCATCGGATCCCAACAAACACACCGCGAAAAGAGTTGCATCAAATAGACCTCCAAGAGACCATTGTATTGAGAATCAAAAGAGAGAGAGAGAGAGAGAGGAAGCCATCTAGCTACTAACTACGGACCCGTAGGTCTACAATGAACTACTCACGCATCATCGGAGAGGCACCAATAAGGATGATGAACCCCTCTGTGATGGTGTCTAGATTGGATCTCGTGGTTCTGGAAGTTGCGGCGGCTGGAATTGATTTTCGTCGACTCCCCTAGGGTTTCTGGAATATTGGGGTATTTATAAAGCAAAGAAGTGGTGCGGGAGGCCACCAAGGTGGGCACAACCCACCTGGGCACGCCTGGGGCCCCAGGCGCGCCCTGGTGGGTTGTGCTCCCCTCGGAGCCCCCCTCTGGTACTTCTTTAGCCCAACACGTGTCTTCTGGTCCAGAAAAATCTCCAATTTTTTTGCTGCGTTTGGACTCCGTTTGGTATTGATTTTCTGTGAAGTAAAAAACAAGCAAAAAACAACAAGTGGCATTGGGTGATAACCCACAAGTATAGGGGATCACAATAGTTTTCGATTGTAGAGTATTCAACCCAAATTTATTGGTTTGACACAAGGGGAGCCAAAGAATATTCTCAAGTATTAGCAGCTGAGTTGTCAATTCAACCACACCTGCAAAACTTAATATCCGCAGCAAAGTATTTAGTAGCAAAGTAGTATGGAAGTAATGGTAAAAGCGGCAAAAGTAACAGTAGTAGTTTTGTAGCAATCGTAACAGTGGCAACGGAAAAGTAACTTAGCAAAGATCAATATGAAACGAACTCGTAGGCAATTGATCAATGATGGATAATTATGTCGGGTGGCATTCATCATGCAACAGTTATAACATAGGGTGACACAGAACTAGCTCCAATTCATCAATATAATGTAGGCATGTATTCCGAATATAGTCATACGTGCTTATGGAAAAGAATTTGCATGACATATTTTGTCCTACCCTCCCGTGGCAGTGGGGTCCTATTGGAAACTAAGGGATATTAAGGCCTCCTTTTAATAGAGTACCGGACCAAAGCATTAGCACTTAGTGAATACATGAACTCCTCAAACTACGGTCATCACTGGGAAGTGTCCCGACTATTGTCACTCCAGGGTTGCCGGATCATAACACGTAGTAGGTGACTATAACTTGCAAGATAGGATCAAGAATACAAATATATTCATGAAAAAATAATAGGTTCATATCTGAAATCATGGCACTCGGGCCCTAGTGACAAGCATTAGGTATAGCAAAGTCATAGCAACATCAATCTTAGAACATAGTGGATACTAGGGATCAAACCCTAACAAAACTAACTCGATTACATGGTAAATACCATCCAACTCATCACCGTCCAGCAAGCCTACGATGGGATTACTCACGCACGGTGGTGAGCATCATGAAATTGGTGATCGAGGATGGTTGATGATGTCGATGGCGACTATTTCCCCTCTCCGGAGCCCAAAACGGACTCCAGATCTGCCCTCTCGAGGAAGAACAGGGCTTGGCGGCGGCTCCGTATCGTAAAACATGATGAATCCTTCTCTCTGATTCTTTTCTCCCCGAACGTGAATATATGGAGTTGGAGTTAAGGTCGGTGGAGGTCTGTGGGGCCCACAAGGACAGAGGGCACGCCCCCTCCCTTGTGGACAGGGTGTGGGGCCCCTTCGGTTGATTCTTTCGCCAATATTTTTTATTTATTCCAAAAATGATCTCCATGAAGTTTCAGGTCATTTCGAGAACTTCTATTTCTGCACAAAAATAACACTATGGTAATTCTGCTGAAAACAGCGTCAGTCCGGGTTAGTTCCATTCAAATCATGTAAATTAGAGTCCAAAACAAGGCCAAATAGTTTGGAAAAGTATATACGATGGAGATGTATCAACTCCCCCAAGCTTAACCCATTGCTTGTCCTCAAGAAATTCAGTTGATAAAATGAAAGTGATAAAGAAAAAAATTTACAAACTCTGTTTGATCTTGTTGTTGCGAATATGTAAAGCCAGCATTCAAGTTTTCAGCAAATATTATGAACTAACCACATTCACAATAATGTTTAGGTCTCACATTTACTCATATCAATGGCATAATCAACTAGCAAGCAATAATAATAAATCTCAGATGACAACACTTTTTCAAAACAATCATGATATGATATAACAAGATGGTATCTCACTAGCCCTTTCTGAGACCGCAAAACATAAGTGCAGAGCACCCCTGAAGATCAAGGACTGACTTGACATTATAATTCATGGCAAAAGAGATCCAGTCACATTCATACTCAATATCAACTAATAACAATGCATTTAAATGACAGTGGTGCTCTCTAACTGGTGCTTTTTATAAAAGGATGATGACTCAGCAATAAAAGTAAATAGAGAGGCCCTTCGCAGAGGGAAGAAGGGATTTGCAGAGGTGTCAGAGCTCAAGTTTTGAAGTAGAGATAAATAATTTTTTGAGTGGTATGCTTTCATTGTCAACATAACAACCAAGAAATCTCGGTATATTCCATACTAGATACATTATAGGCGGTTCCCAAACAGAATGGTAAAGTTTATACTCCACCACCACCAACAAGCACACTCCACGGCTGGTCCGAAACAATAGGTATCATCCAACTAACAACAGTCCTGGGGGAGTTTTGTTTGCAATTATATTTTGATTTGATTTGAGCATGGGACTGGGCATCCCGGTTACCAGCCATTTTCTCGTGAATGATGAGTGGAGTCCACTCATCGTGAGAATAACCCACCTAGCATGGAAGATATTGACAGCCCTAGTTGCTACATGAGCGATTCGAGCATACAAAACAGATTATCATTTGAAGGTTTAGAGTTTGGCACGTGCAAATTTACTTGGAACGGCAGGTAAATACCGCATATAGGAAGGTATGGTGGACTCATATGGAACAACTTTGGGTTTATGGAAGTGGATGCATAAGCAGTATTCCCGCTTAGTACAAGTGAAGGCTAGAAAAAGACTGGGGAGCGACCAACTAGAGAGCGACAACAGTCATAAACATGCATTGAGATTAACCAACATTGAATGCAAGCATGAGTAGGATATAAATCACCATGAACATAAATATCGTGGAGGTTATGTTGATTTTGCTTCAACTACATGCGTGAACATGTGCCAAGTCAAGCCACTCGAATCATTCAAGGGAGGATACCATCCTATCATACTACATCACAACCATTTTAAAAGCATGTTGGCATGCAAGGTAAACCATTATAAACTCCTAGCTAATTAAGCATGGCATGAGTAACTATAATCTCTAATTGTCATTGCAAACATGTTTCATTCATAATAGGCTGAATCAGGAACGATGAACTAATCATATTTACAAAAACAAGATAGGTCGAGTTCATACCAGCTTTTCCTCATCTCAATCATTTCATCAAATATCGTCATTATTGCCTTTCACTTGCATGACCGAATGGTGTGGATAATAATAATAGTGCACGTGCATTGGACTAAGCTGGAATCTGCAAACATTTATTCAGAGGAGAAGACAAGGTAATATGGGCTCTTTGTTAGATCAACAATAATGCATATGAGAGCCACTCAACATTTTCATCGTGGTCTTCTCCTCTTGACCCCCAAAGAAGAGAAAAGAATTTCAAAGAAACACACTGAAATGTTTTTGGAGTTTTTGTTTTTCTGAAGAAAGTAAAACAAGAACGAGAAAAACTATTTACACGGGAAAGCTCCGAACAAGCAAAAGAAGAACAAGAAATCTTTTTGGGTTTTCTTTTAATACTACAACTAAGCATGCAAGGAAAGTAAACTAAACTACAACTAATTTTTTTGGTTTTTCTTAAGGTTTTTCAAACACACAATAAGAAATCAAGAAAAAGAAATAAACTAACATGGATATTACAATGAAAAAGTATGAACACCGACAACTAGAATGAGTGTGTGAACATGAATGTGATGTCGGTGAGAAATACGTACTCCCCCAAGCTTAGGCTTTTGGCCTAAGTTGGTCTAAGGCCACCACTGGCCCAGATGATATCTGAAATCATAGTTGGGGCCATATTGTGCTGCGGCAGCTACCGCTTGGCGAGCTGCCTCCTGGAGGCAAGCGGCCTCCCTTGTTCTCCCATACTCGTTTGCCTCCTCTCTAGTTATAAAATATCTCCCATTTACCTAAAAGTTAAAGAAGGCAGGAGCAGGAAGGGTAATATGGATGGCACGCCATCTGTCAATGATTAATCGATACTGGAGGAATTGTTCGTTCCTCTCAAGAAACTGGTAGTGCACCATAGCATCATAATCTAGAAAATCGGGTGGCAACTCTATGTCATCCCCTATAATGGGGACACCAAGATAATTAGCTAAACGAGTTGCATAAATCCCGCCAAATAAATCTCCCTCCTTAGCATTAAGATGTAATCTCCTAGCAATAATAGCGCCCAAGTTATAACGCTTATCGCCTAACACCGCACACTTGAGGACACTAAGATCTGGAACACAAAGGTGGCAATGCTCATGTTTACTGTTAATGCATCTACCTATAAAGAGAGCAAAGTAATGTATGGCAGGAAAGTGAATGCCCCATATGGTAGCTGGTGTGATATTTCTAGTTTCTCCAACGGTGATGCTAGCAAGGAAATCATTGTATTCAGATTTGTGAGGCTCACTAAGAATACCCCATTGTGGAATTTTGCATGCATCACTAAAATCTTCTAAGTCCATGGTGTAAGATTTATCATAGAGATCAAACATGATAGTATGAGTATTGCGCTTTGATAAAAATTCAAACCTCCGCACAAAGGAATTGGTGAGGTAATAGTATTGTCGGCACTTGTCTAACACGAAGTCCTCAAGGCCAACATTTTGTACGTATGCGTAAAACTCATCCTTGAAACCTGCATGAACCATAAATTCATCCAACGACCATTCACAAGGCCGCACTTGAGCTTCCCTTGGCGGTTCAAGGTCCGGCTCGCGTATTGCGAGCCTCGGTGCTTGCTTCCTCGAAGAACCACCTTGGTACATTCACCTAGACATTTTTCTTCCTCTGAAAAATTTCTAAAAATTTTAGTGACTCAAAATAAAAGTGAACCAAACTCAACAAAATTGATAGCAACTACTCCTACAAGTGCCTAGAGGTCATATCATGCATTAAAACTACTTTGGAGCATATAAATTTGACATGCAAGCTCAAGAACAAGGTCACCACAGCAGCAAAAATTCGCAAGAACTAAAGCAATAGAACAAAAACTGACTAGACCATTGGAGGAGTCACATACCGAAGAACAATCCCCAAAGCAGTTTTGTGAATGGGGCTTTGAGCAAGGAGATCGAAAATGGCAGCAAAATGAGCAAGAGCACGAGTTTGAGCTATGGGATGATTTTTTCTGGAGGAAGACGAAGTGGATGGGTGCTGCAATAAGTGGAGGGGGCCACATGGGACCCACAAGGTAGGGGGCGCGCCCAGGGGGTAGGGCGCACCCTCCACCCTTGTGGCCCACTGGTGAGTCACCCTGGTGTGTTCTCGGTACCAGAAATTCTCAAATATTCTATACAAAATCATACTAAATTTTTAGGGCATTTGGAGAACTTTTATTTTTGGGACATTTTTTATTGCAAGGATAATTCAGAAAACAGACAGAAAATACTATGTTTTCTTTATTTAATCTAAATAACAGAAAGTAAAAGGTGGGTACAGAAGGTTGTGCCTTCTAAATTCATCCATCTCATGCTCATCAAAAGGAATCCATTAACAAGGTTGATCAAGTCTTATTAACAAACTTCTTCCGAATGACATGAAACCGAAGAGCTTTCGAATGACACTAGGTTACCTCAACGGGGATATGCATGTCCCCAACTATAAGAATATCATATTTATTTTTGACAGTAGGAAGAGGAAATTCAAAACCTCCAATAGTAATAGTTGAAATTTTCCCAATAGAATTGATACTGTGAACTTCAGGTTGTTTCTTTGGAAAGTGTACCGTATGCTCATTACCATTAACATGAAAAGTGACATTGCCTTTGTTGCAATCAATAACAGCCCCTGCAGTATTCAAAAAGGGTCTACCAAGGATGATCGGCATATTGTCGTCCTCGGGAATATCAAGAATAACAAAGTCTGTTAAGATAGTAACGTTTGCAACCACAACAGGCACATCCTCACAAATACCGATGGGTATAGCAGTTGATTTATGAGCTATTTGCAAAGAAATTTCAGTAGGTGTCAACTTATTCAATTCATGTCTACGATACAAAGAGAAAGGCATGACACCAACACTGGCTCCAAGATCACATAAAGCAGTTTTAACATAGTTTCTTTTAATGGAGCATGGTATAGTTGGTACTCCTGGATCTCCAAGTTTCTTTGGTGTTCCACCCTTAAAATTATAATTAGCAACCATGGTGGAAATTTCAGCTTCAGGTATCTTTCTTTTATTAGTAACAATATCTTTCATATACTTAGCATAAGGCGGCATTTTAAGCATATCAGTCAAACGCATACGCAAAAAGATAGGTCTAATCATTTCAGCAAAACGCTCAATATCCTCATCACCCTTTTTCTTGGATGGCTTAGGAGGAAAGGGCATGGGTTTCTGAACCCATGGTTCTATTTCTTTACCATGTTTCCTAGCAACGAAGTCTCTCTTATCATAACATTGATTCTTTGATTGTGGGTTATCAAGATCAACAACAGGTTCTACCTCAACATCATTATCATTGCTAGGTTGAGCATCAACATAACATCATTATTGACATGATCACTAGGTTCATGTTCATCACCAGATTGTGTCTCAGCATTAGAGATAGAAATATCATTAGGATTCTCAGGTGTATCTATAACCGGTTCACTAGCATGCAAAGTCCTATCAATTTTCTTTTTTATTAGAAGGACTAGGTGCATCAGTATTAGTTCTCTGAGAATCTTGCTCAGCTCCCTTAGGATGGCCTTCAGGATACAAAGGTTCCTGAGTCGTTTTACCACCTCTACTCATAACCCTAATAGCATTATCATTATTCTTACTATTCAACTCATTAAGAAAATCATCTTGAGCTTTAACTACTTGTTCTACTTGAGTTGTAACCATGGAGGCATGTTTACTAATAAGCTTAAGATCATTAACAGTTCTACTCATATAATCAGCCAAGTGGTCAAGCATGTAAGCATTACGTTCCAATTGTCTACTAACATAAGCATTGAAGTTTTCTTGTTTAACAATAAAATTATCAAACTCATCCAAGCATTGACTAGCAGACTTATTATGAGGAATATCACCTTCATCAAATCTATAGAGAGAGTATACCTCTACTACCTGTGTCTAGCAGACTTATTATGAGGAATATCACCTTCATCAAATCTATAGAGAGGGTATACCTCTACTACCTGTGTCGGGTTATCAAGACCATGTATTTCTTCAATAGGTGGTAGATTCTTAACATCTTTAGCTTTAATACCTTTTTCTTTCATAGATTTCTTTGCCTCTTGCATATCTTCAGGACTGAGAAACAGAATACCCCTCTTCTCCAGAGTTTGATTAGGAGTTGGTTCAGGAAGTGTCCAATCATTATCATTACTCAATATATTATTCAATAGCAATTCAGCTTGCTCAACAGTTCTTTCCCTGAAAACACAACTAGCACAACTATCCAGGTGGTCTCTGGAAGCATCGGTTAGTCCATTATAAAAGATATCAAGTATTTCATTTTCTTGAGAGGATGATCAGGCAAAGCATTAAGTAATTGTAGAAGCCTCCCCCAAGCTTGTGGGATA
This sequence comes from Triticum aestivum, assembly GCF_018294505.1. NCBI lineage: Eukaryota > Viridiplantae > Streptophyta > Magnoliopsida > Poales > Poaceae > Triticum > Triticum aestivum. Next base: position 209,119,327 of record NC_057808.1, read on the forward strand.
CTCTCTTCTTCAATTTGCACAATGTTAAATATTTCCTTTAAAGCAGCTTATTTCTTAAGAGCAGGGAAATATTTTTGAGAGAAGTAGTAAATCATATCCTGGGGACTACGCACACAACCAGGAGCAAGAGAATTAAACCATAACTTAGCATAACCCTTTAATGAGAAAGGAAACAACTTAAGAATATAGTAATAGCGATTTTTTCCTCATGAGCAAATAGGGTGGCTATATCATTGAATTAGTAAGATGTGCCACAACAGTTTTAGATTCATAACCATAGAAAGGATCAGATTCAACCAAAGTAATTAACAAAGGATCGACAGAGAATTCATAATCCTTATCAGTAACAAAGATAGGTGAAGTAGCAAACATAGGGTCATATTGCATTCTGGCATTCAAAGACTTCTCTTTCAGCTTAGCTAACAGTTTCTTAAGATCATCTCTACCATTACAAGCAAGAAAGTCTCTAGCAGTTTCCTCATCCATAATATAACCATCAAGTACAACATGCAATTCATATCTAGGGGGAGAATCATAATCTTCAGTTTCAATAATATCATCAGTTTCAGTAATTTCATTCGCTCTAACCCTAGCACCTAGTGGCATAGTATTATCAAGGACAGAAGTAGTATCATCATAAGCATCATACATAGCAGAAGTGGCATCATCAATAACATGCGACATGTAGGAATCAATAGCAGGTGTAGGTGTCGCAAGTTTACTCAAAATAGAGGGAGAATCAAGTGCAGAGCTAGATGGCAGTTCCTTACCTCCCCTCGTAGTTGAGGGAAAAATCTTGGTTGTTTGATCTTTCAAATTCCTCATAGTGATCAACAGATATAAATCCCAAGTGACTCAGAGAATAGAGTTATGCTCCCCGACAACGGCGCCAGAAAAGGGTCTTGATAACCCACAAGTATAGGGGATCGCAACAGTTTTCGAGGGTAGAGTATTCAACCCAAATTTATTGATTCGACACAAGGGGAGCCAAAGAATATTCACAAGTATTAGCAGCTGAGTTGTCAATTCAACCACACCTGAAAGACTTAATATCTGCAGCAAAGTATTTAGTAGCAAAGTAGTATGGAAGTAATGGTAAAAGTGGCAAAAGTTGAAGGAAATATGCCCTAGAGGCAATAATAAAGTTGTTATTTCATATTTCCTTATATCATGATAAATGTTTATTATTCATGCTAGAATTGTATTAACCGGAAACTTGATACATGTGTGGATACATAGACAAAACACCGTGTCCCTAGTAAGCCTCAACTAGACTAGCTCGTTAATCAAAGATGGTTAAGTTTCCTAAGCATAGACATGTGTTGTCATTTGATTGACGGGACCACATCATTAGGAGAATGATGTGATGGACAAGACCCATCCGTTAGCTTAGCATATTGATGTTCAGTTTTATTGCTACTGCTTTCTTAATGTCAATTACATATTCCTTCGACTATGAGACTATGCAACTCCCGGATACCAGAGGAATACTTTGTGTGCTATCAAACGTCACAACATAACTAGGTGATTATAAAGATGCTGTACAGGCATCTCCGAAGGTGTTTGTTGGGTTGGCATAGATCGAGATTAGGATTTGTCACTCCGAGTATCGGAGAGGTATCTCTGGGCCCTCTCGGTAATGCACATCATAAGAAGCCTTGCAAGCAAAGTGACTAAGGAGTTAGTTGTGGGATGATGTGTTACGGAACGAGTAAAGAGACTTGCCGATAATGAGATTGAACAAGGGATGAAGACACCGATGATCAAATCTTGGGCAAGCAACATACCGATGACAAAGGCAATAACGTATGTTGTCATAACGGTTCGACCGATAAAGATCTTCATAGAATATGTAGGAGCCAATATGAGCATCTAGGTTCCGCTATTGGTTATTGACCGGAGAGGTGTCTCGGTCATGTCTACATAGTTCTCAAACCCGTAGGGTCCGCACGCTTAACGTTCGATGATGATTTAGTATTATATGAGTTATGTGATTTGGTGACCGAATGTTGTTCGGAGTCCCGGATGAGATCACGGACATGACGAGGAGTCTTGAAATGGTCGAGAGGTAAATATTGATATATAGGATGATAGTATTTGGACACCGGAAGTGTTTCGGATAGTATCGGGTATTTATCGGGGTACCGGGGGGTTACCGGAACCCCCGGGAGGTTAATAGGCCAAAGGGGAAGGGGCACACCAGCCCACAAGGGACTGGCGCACCCCTCCTAGGCCGCCGACCGAGTGGGAGAAGGATTGGGGGTGAGGGTGAGGGAGTCCTGGATTAAGGGGTCCTCGGACGTCCGGCCTGTTGGACATGGGCCGGACTGATGGGTTGTGAAGATACAAGACCGAAGACTCTCAGATGTGTCCGGATGGGTCTCTCCTTGGCGTGGAAGGCAAGCTTGGCGTTCAGATATGAAGATTCATTTCTCTGTAACCGACTTTGTACAACCCTAGTCCTCTCCGATATCTATATAAACCGGAGGGTTTAGTCCATAGGGAGAATCATAATCATACAGGCTAGACTTCTAGGGTTTTAGCCATTACGATCTCGTGGTGGATCAAATCTTGTAATACTCATATTCATCAAGATCAATCAAGCAGGAAGTAGGGTATTACCTCCATAGAGAGGCCCGAACCTGGGTAAACATCGTGTCCCCTGTCTCCTGTTACCATCGACCTTAGACGCACAGTTCAGGACCCCCTACCCGAGATCCGCCGGTTTTGACACCGACATTGGTGGTTTCATTGAGAGTTCCACTGCGTCGTCACGAAGATGTTCGATGGCTTCGTCAATCATCTACAACAATGCTGCCTCGGGGGAAGTTTTCCTCCCTGGACAAATCTTTGTGTTTGGCGGCTTCGGACTGCGGGCCAACTCGCTTGGCCATCTAGAGCAGATCGACCGCTACGCCCCGGGCCACTAGATTAGTTTTGGAAACCTGGACTATGTCGCTGATGTTTGGGGAGACTTGATCTTCCAAGGATTCATGACCCCAACTTCCGCTCTGCCCTTAGATCCGGAGCGCATGGCCAGGTCCGAAGACGAGCTTCCTGAGCCTGCCGGACTATCCGCGGCTGCTAAGCCCATTACGGGAGAGCCGGAGGAAGTAGTGTCGCTGGCAACCATTGTGAAGCCGGACCCTTCTCCGGACACTGGCTCCGAACCTTCGGAGTCAACATCGTGTGAGTTCGGCCAAGGAGTCTCCCTCTCGCCGTACTCCACGGGCTCTCTTCTCTCAGGCCAAACCTCGCCTTTAAGCGAGGCTCTGGACTTAATGTGATCCCTTGTTATTGCAGAGGAGCAACGTCCGAACTATGCCCAGCCCGGACTAGGGGCTGAAAGCAGGGAACTTCACGTCCCACCCACCACCCACTTTATAGCCACTGTCAAGGACTTAACCGACATGCTCGATTACGACTCCGAAGACATCGACGGTATGGACGACGATGCCGGAGAAGAGCAGGCCCAAAACCTGCCGTTTACCGGACACTGGATGACCACCTCTTCGTATGACGTGTACATGGTGGATACACCAAAAGAAGCTAATGGCGATGACAAAGAAGACCCAGTCGAGGATAAACCTCCTGAGATACAGCCAAAGCACCGGCGTCAGCGGCGCCGCTCTAAATCACGTCGTAGAAAAAACAGAAATACCGGCACAGGAGAAAATAATACTCTAGACGATGTCGAAGACAATGAAGACCCCCTTGAGCCAACCTCCAAACAGGACGAACGGGAAGATGGGCGAGTCAGACCTAATGAACAGGTCGTAAACGAAGACTCGGAGGAGAGTAATTATCTTCCGCTCTCCGAGGATGAGGTGAGCCTCGTCAACGAGGATTTCATTGTGCCTGAGGAACCTCTCGAGCAGGAGCGCTTTAAGCGTCGGCTAATAGCCACTGCAAGGAGCCTGATACGTCTCCAATGTATCTATAATTTTTTATTGTTCCATGCTATTATATATTCTGTTTTGGATGTTTAATGGGCTTATTTATACACTTTTATATTATTTTTGGGACTAACCTATTAACCGGAGGCCCAGCCCAAATTGCTGTTTTTTTGCCTATTTCAGTGTTTCACAGAAAAAAGGATATCAAACGGAGTCCAAACGGAATGAAACCTTCGGGAGCGTGATTTTTGGAACAAACGTGATCCAGAGGACTTGGAGTGGACGTCAAGCAACCAACGAGGAGGCCACAAGGCAGGGGCACGCCTACCCCCCTTGGGTGCACCTCCACCCTCGTGGGCCCCTCGTGGCTCCACCGACCTACTTCTTCCTCCTATATATACCTATGTACCCCCAAACCATCGAGGAGCAACACGAAAACCTAATTCCACCGCCGCAACCTTCTGTACCCGTGAGATCCCATCTTGGGGCCTTTTCCGGCGTCCTGCCGGAGGGGGCATTGATCACGGAGGGCTTCTACATCAACACCATAGCCTCTCCGATGATGTGTGAGTAGTTTACCTCAGACCTTCGGGTCCATAGTTATTAGCTAGATGGCTTCTTCTCTCTCTTTGGATCTCAATACAAAGTTCTCCTCGATTCTCTTGGAGATCTATTCGATGTAATCTTCTTTTGCGGTGTGTTTGTCGAGATCCGATGAATTCTGGGTTTATGATCAAGATTATCTATGAACAATATTTGAATCTTCTCTGAATTCTTTTATGTATGATTGGTTATCTTTGCAAGTCTCTTCGAATTATCAGTTTGGTTTGGCCTACTAGATTGATCTTTCTTGCAATGGGAGAAGTGCTTAGCTTTGGGTTCAATCTTGCGGTGCTCGATCCCAGTGACAGTAGGGGAAACGACACGTATTGTATTGTTGCCATCGAGGATAAAAAGATGGGCTTTATATCATATTGCATGAGTTTATCCCTCTACATCATGTCATCTTGCTTAAAGCGTTACTCCGTTCTTATGAACTTAATACTCTAGATGCATGCTGGATAGCGGTCGATGTGTGGAGTAATAGTAGTAGATGCAGGCAGGAGTCGGTCTACTTGTCACAGACGTGATGCCTATATACATGATCATACCTAGATATTCTCATAACTATGCTCAATTCTATCAATTGCTCGACAATAATTTGTTCACCCACCGTAATACTTATGCTATCTTGAGAGAAGCCACTAGTGAAACCTATGGCCCCCGGGTCTATTTTCCATCATATTAATCTTCCGTCAACAAGCTATTTCTATCTTTGTTTATTTTGCAATCTTTACTTTCAATATTTATCATAAAAATACCAAAAATATTATCTTATCATCTCTATCAGATCTCACTTTTGCAAGTGGGCGTGAAGGGATTGTCAACCCCTTTATCGCGTTGGTTGCAAGGTTCTTATTTGTTTGTGTAGGTGCAAGGGACATGAGCGTGGCCTCCTACTGGATTGATACCATGGTTCTCAAAAACTGAGGGAAATACTTACGCTACTTTGCTGCATCACCCTTTCCTCTTCAAGGGAAAACCAACGCAGTGCTCAAGAGGTAGCAAGAAGGATATCTGGCGCCGTTGCCGGGGAGGCTTACACCAAGTCAAGTAAAGATTTGACTCCCGCCAACGTGCGATTTCTTGTGCCGTTGCCGGGGAGTCTACGCACAAGTCAAGACATACCAAGTACCCATCACAAACTCTTATCCCTCGCATTACATTATTTGCCATTTGCCTCTCGTTTTCCTCTCCCCCAGTTCACCCTTGCCGTTTTATTCGCCCTCTTTTCCGTTCGCCCTCTTTTTCGCTTGCCTTTTGTGTCCCATGTGCCGTCATGGCTAGTCCTTTATCTACTCCTTTGTCCCCCGAGAATGAAGTTCTTAATTTTAAACAAAGGGAGGGAGAAAATCTAAAAGATGCTTGGTATAGAATTTGCAATGCGCAAAATAGATCTACTAGGAAGCAATCTACTTCTGTTCTTCTTCGCAATTTTTATGTATTCATCACTCCTTGGAATAGATATATTCTTGATACCATTACCAGAGGAAATTTCTTGGGTAGCCATACTTTTGATTCTTATAATGCTATGATAGATTTGTTTGGCCCATCACCTCTTTTGGTTAATGGAACTATTTTAACTTTGGAACACGTGATGCAACGGCTTGAAATTATTGAAAATAAAATTGCCACCGTAGAGTTGATTTAAAATTTGGATAGAAAGATCCATAACCAAATTACCCAATACGGATCTAAGGTAGGAGTTGCTCTTAAATTTTTTAAAGAAAAGGAACCTATGGTTAATGAAAAGATAGATCAAGATTCCACTAGAATTGATAAAACTGAGGATATTATTACCAACCTAGGATCTGTCTTTTCTTCCGTGAAAAACACTCCTTCTAATGTTAAGATTGCCAAATTGATGTATGTTCCTAAAAATAAGGGTGAAACTTCTAGTAAGGGAAATGCGGACCTCAAATCCATAAGTGTTCACCCCAACTTTCTCGCCATCCTTAAGAAACCTTTTGCTACAAATGATTTTCTCGATTTTGTGCCTAGAAGTTTGATAATTAATAAAAATGGAGAAACTCCTAGGGGTTATAGGTGTCTTATTGAAGAATTGCCTACCAAATATGGAAATACCTAGATCTATCCTCGCTTTTATGCCTAGCTAGGGGCGTTAAACGATAGCGCTTGTTGGGAGGCAACCCAATTTTATTTTAGTTTTTTGCTTTTTGGTTCTGTTTAGGAATAAATAATCCATCTAGCTTCTGTTTAGATGTGGTTTTGTGTTTTAATTAGTGTTTGTGCCAAGTTAAGCCTAAAGGATCTTCTTGGATGATAGTTGTTTGATCTTGCTGAAAATTCCAGAAACTTTCTGTTCACGAAAACAATTGTTAAAAATTACCAGAACGTGATAAAATACTGATTCCAATTGCAGTAGATCAATAAACAAATTATCTAGGTCTTCCTATTTTGGTAGAATTTTTTGAGTTCCAGAAGTTTGCGTTAGTTACAGATTACTACAGACTGTTCTGTTTTTGACAGATTCTGTTTTTCGCGTGTTGTTTGCTTATGTTAATGAATCTATGGCTAGTAATGGATTTTATGAACCATAGAAAAGTTGGAATACAGTAGGTTTAACACCAATATAAATAAAGAATGAGTTCATTACAGTACCTTGAAGTGGTGTTTTGTTTTCTTTCGCTAACGGAGCTCACGAGATTTTCTGTTAAGTTTTGTGTTGTGAAGTTTTCAAGTTTTGGGTAAAGATTTGATGGATTATGGAACAAAGACTGGCAAGAGCCTAAGCTTGGGGATGCCAAGGCACCCCAAGGTAAAATTCAAGGATAACCAAAAGCTTAATCTTGGGGATGCCCCGGAAGGCATCTCCTCTTTCGTCTTCGTCTATCGGTAACTTTACTTGGAGCTATATTTTTATTCACCACATGATATGTGTTCTGCTTGGAGCGTCTTGTATGATTTGAGTCTTCGCTTTTTAGTTTGTCACAATCATCCTCGCTGTACACACCTTTTGAGAGAGACACACATGATTCGGAATTTGTTAGAATACTCTATGTGCTTCACTTATATCTTTTGAGCTATATAGTTTTTGCTCTAGTGCTTCACTTATATCTTTTAGAGCACGGTGGTGGTTGTATTTTATAGAAATTATTGATCTCTCATGCTTCACTTATATTATTTTGAGAGCCTTAAACAGCATGGTAATTTGCATTAATTGTGAAATTAATCTTCCATATTGAGTTCATTGAATATCATGAGAAGTTTGATACTTGATAAGTGTTTTGAGATATAAAGGTGGTAATATTAGAGTGTGCTAGTTGAGTAATTGTGAAATTGAGAAATACTTGTGTGAAAGTTGGCAAGTCCCGTAGCATGCACGTATGGTAAAAGTTGTGTGACAATTTTGACACATAAGTTGTTCTTTTATTGCTTTCCTTATGAGTGGCGGCCGGGGACGAGCGATGGTCTTTTACTACCAATCTATCCCTCTAGGGGCATGCGTAGTAGTACTTTGATTCGAGGGCTAATAAACTTTTGCAATAAGTATATGAGTTCTTTATGACTAATGTGAGTCCATGGATTATACGCACTCTCAACCTTCCACAATTTTCTAGCCTCTACGGTACCGCGCATTGCCCTTTCTCAACTTGAGAGTTGGTGCAAACTTCGCCGGTGCATCCAAACCCCGTGATATGATACGCTCTATCACACATAAACCTCCTTATATCTTCCTCAAAACAGCCACCATACCTACCTATCATGGCATTACCATAGCCATTCCGAGATATATTGCCATGCAACTTTCCACCGTTCTGTTTATTATGACACGCTCCATCATTGTCATATTGCTTTGCATGATCATGTAGTTGACATCGTATTTGTGGCAAAGCCACCATTCATAATTTTTCATACATGTCACTCTTGATTCATTGCATATCCCGGTACACCGCCGGAGGCATTCACATAGAGTCATATTTTGTTCTAAGTATTGAGTTGTAATTCTTGAGTTGTAAGTAATAAAAGTGTGATGATCATCATTATTAGAGCATTGTCCCATGTGAGGAAAGGATGATGGAGACTATGATTCCCCCACAAGTCGGGATGAGATTCCGGACTAAATAAAAAGAGAGAAAAAGAGGCCAAAGAAAAAAAGAGAAGGCCCAAGAAAAAAGGAAAAAAGAAAAAATGAGAGAAAAAGAGAGAAGGGACAATGTTACTATCCTTTTTCCACACTTGTGCTTCAAAGTAGCACCGTGATCTTCATGATAGAGAGTCTCCTATGTTGTCACTTTCATATACTAGTGGGAATTTTTCATTATAGAACTTGGCTTGTATATTCCAATGATGGGCTTCCTCAAAATGCCCTAGGTCTTCGTGAGCAAGCAAGTTGGATGCACACCCACTTAGTTTCTTTTGTTGAGCTTTCATATATTTATAGCTCTAGTGCATCCGTTGCATGGCAATCCCTACTCCTCTCATTGACATCAATTGATGGGCATCTCCATAGCCTATTGATTAGCCGCGTCAATGTGAGACTTTCTACCTTTTTGTCTTCTCTCATAACCCCCATCATTATACTTTATTCCACCCATAGTGCTATATCCATGGCTTGCGCTCATGTATTGCGTATGGGTTGAAAAGGCTGAAGCGCGTTAAAAAGTATGAACCAATTGCTCGGCTTGTTATCAGGGTTATGCATGATGAGAACGTTTTGTGTGACGAAATTGAAACATGGCCTAACTATATGATTTTGTAGGGATAAGCTTACTTTGGCTATGTTATTTTGATAAGACATAATTGCTTGGTTAGCATGTTTGAAGTATTATTGTTTTTATGTCAACATTAAACTTTTATCTTGAATCTTTCGGATCTAAATATTCATGCCACAATAAAAAGAATTACATTGAAAATTATGCTAAGAAGAATTCCACATCAAAAATTCTGCTTTTATCATTTACCTACTCGAGGACGAGCAGGAATTAAGCTTGGCAATGCTTGATACGTCTCCAACGTATCTATAATTTTTGATTGTTCCATGCTATTATATATTCTGTTTTGAATGTTTAATGGGCTTATTTATACACTTCCATATAATTTTTGGGACTAACCTATTAATCAGAGGCCCAGCCCAAATTGCTGTTTTTTTGCCTATTTCAGTGTTTCGTAGAAAAAGGATATCAAACGGAGTCCAAACGGAATGAAACCTTCGGGGGCGTGATTTTTGGAACAAACGTGATCCAGAGGACTTGGAGTGGACGTCAAGAAACCAACGAGGAGGCCACGAGGCGGGGGGCGCGCCTACCCCCTGGGCGCGCCCTCCACCCTCGTGCGCCCCTCGTGGCTCCACCGACCTACTTCTTCCTCCTATATATACCTACGTACCCCCAAACCATCGAGGAGCACCACGAAAACCTAATTCCACCGCCGCAACCTTCTGTACCCGTGAGATCCCATCTTGGGGCCTTTTCCGGCATCCTGCCGGAGGGGGCATTGATCACGGAGGGCTTCTACATCAACACCATAGCCTCTCCGATGATGTGTGAGTAGTTTACCTCAGACCTTCGGGTCCATAGTTATTAGCTAGATGGCTTCTTCTTTATCTTTGGATCTCAATACAAAGTTCTTCTCGATTCTCTTGGAGATCTATTCGATGTAATCTTCTTTTGCGGTGTGTTTGTCGAGATCCGATGAATTCTGGGTTTATGATCAAGATTATCTATGAACAATATTTGAATCTTCTCTGAATTCTTTTATGTATGATTGGTTATCTTTGCAAGTCTCTTCAAATTATCAGTTTGGTTTGGCCTACTAGATTGATCTTTCTTGCAATGGGAGAAGTGCTTAGCTTTGGGTTCAATCTTGCGGTGCTCGATCCCAGTGACAGTAGGGGAAACGGCACGTATTGTATTGTTGCCATCGAGGATAAAAAGATGGGCTTTATATCATATTGCATGAGTTTATCCCTCTACATCATGTCATCTTGCTTAAAGCGTTACTCCGTTCTTATGAACTTAATACTCTAGATGCATGCTGGATAGCGGTCGATGTGTGGAGTAATAGTAGTAGATGCAGGCAGGAGTCGGTCTACTTGTCACGGGCGTGATGCCTATGTACATGATCATACCTAGATATTCTCATAGCTATGCTCAATTCTATCAATTGCTCGACAGTAATTTGTTCACCCACCGTAATACTTATGCTATCTTGAGAGAAGCCACTAGTTAACCCTATGGCCCCCGGGTCTATTTTCCATCATATTAATCTTTCGTCAACAAGCTATTTCTACCTTTGTTTATTTTGCAATCTTTACTTTCAATCTTTATCATAAAAATACCAAAAATATTATCTTATCATCTCTATCAGATCTCACTTTTGCAAGTGGGCGTGAAGGGAATGACAACCCCTTTATCGTGTTGGTTGCAAGGTTCTTATTTGTTTGTGTATGTGCAAGGGACTTGAGCGTGGCCTCCTACTGGATTGATACCTTGGTTCTCAAAAACTGAGGGAAATACTTACGCTACTTTGCTCCATCACCCTTTCCTCTTCAAGGGAAAACCAACGCAGTGCTCGAGAGGTAGCAGAGCCTGAAAAAGAAGCAGCAGCAGCTTCAAGCTGATCAAGATCTGCTCAACGATAGATGGACTAATGTCCTGGCAGCCGAGGAATACGGCCTCGAGCGCCCAACCAAAAGTTACCCGAAGCGCAAATTGCTACCCCAGTTCGATGACGAGGCGCTGGAGCCCATACCATCATCGCCGCAATGCGGCTGACCGACCACCACGTGGCCGGGACAAAGCGACAACTCAAGCCGAACACCAGCTCGTACTACCTCACCGTAAAGGCAGAGATAAAACAGCTCGGGGATATACATATGACCTGCGGCAGGACCTGGACAGTAGAGCAGGACAGACTAGATCGATCTACGGATCGAGGGAGCGTGCCCTGACACGCAACGACGGCTACTTAGCCAGACGCGACAAGCATAATCATGCCCGGGCCGAAAACCGCAGACGAACTCCATCCGAGCTACGTCGCGACATGGCCCGATATAGAGGCGCCGCACACCCCCTTTGCTTCACCGATGAAGTAATGGAACACGAATTCCCAGAAGGGTTTTAAACCCATGAATATCGAATCATGCGATGGAACAACAGATCCCGCGGTATGGATTGAAGATTTTCTTCTCCATATCCACATGGCCCGCGGTGATGATCTCCACACCATCAAATACCTCCCACTAAAACTAAAGGGACCAGCGCGGCATTGGCTAAACAGCCTTCCAGAAAACTCCATTGGCAACTGGGAAGACCTAGAAGATGCCTTCTGCGATAATCTCCAAGGTACATATGTCCGGCCACCAGACGCTGATGACCTAAGTCACATCATCCAGCAGCCCGGAGAGTCGGCCAGGAAGCTCTGGACTAGGTTCTTAATTAAAAAGAACCAAATTGTCGATTGTCCGGACGCCGAAGCCCTCGCGGCCTTCAAACACAGCGTCCGGGATGAGTGGCTCGGCCGCCACCTCGGTCAAGAAAAACCAAAATCCATGGCAGCCCTTACCGCTCTAATGAACCGCTTTTACGCGGGGGAAGACAGCTGGCTCGCTCGTAGAAGCAACAACACCAGTGATCCGGGCACCTCCGAAGTTCAAGACGGCAATGGCAAGCCACGACGCACTAAACACAAGCGTCGAAATAGTAACGAAGGAACGCAAGACGCAGTGGTGAACACCGGATTCAGCGGCTCTGAACCCGGTCAACGAAAAAAGCCATTCAAGGCAAACAGAGACGGACCATCCAATTTAGACAAGATACTGGATCGGCCCTGCCAGATTCATGGCACCCCCGATAAACCAGCCAATCATACCAACAGAAGCTGTTGGGTTTTCAAACAAGCTGACAAGCTTAATGCCAAACACAAGGGGAAGGGCCCGCCCAGTGACAGCAATGACGAAGAGACTCGCCAACCGAACACCGGGGGTCAGAAGCAATTTCCCCCAGAAGTAAAAACAATAAACATGGTATACATGACGCACACCCCTATAGGGGAGCACAAGCGTGCACTACGGGACGCCTACGCCATAGAGCCGGTCACCCAAAATTTTAATAAATGGGCGGCCTGCCTGGTCACTTTTGATCACAAGGACCACCTAGTCAGTATCCGTCACGCAGGTTCAGCAGCTCTGGTCCTAGACCCATTTATCAATGGGTTCCATGTCACGAAAGTCTTATGGACGTCGGCAGTAGCCTTAATCTACTCTACGAAAACACTATCCGCAAAATGGGCATTCCTTTAAGAATCAAGCCCACCACAACTACCCTCAAGGGAGCAGTACCCGGCGTAGAAGCTCACTACACGGGCTCCATCACATTGGAAGTTGTTTTCGGTTCGCCGAACAACTTCCGAAGTGAAGGCTTGACCTTCGATATTGTCACGTTCCGTAGTAGCTACCATGCACTTCTGGGGCGTACTGCTTTGGCTCGTTTTAATGCGGTCCCACACTACGCCTATGCAAAACTTAAGATGCCCGGTCCACGCGGTGTCATAACGATAAATGGAAATACGAAACGCTCCCTCCGAATAAAGGAGCATACTACGGCTACTACAACCGAAGTACAAAGCGGCCTCATCAAGCCGCGTATCTCATCGGCCATCAAGCCGCCGGTCTCTATTAAACAGGACCGATCAATCTTAGAGCTGGATTAGCAGTTCGGCCTCCGTCATTTGCCTCATATACCTGCGAAGTTTGTACCGTGCATACATAATGCACTTAAAATACCCTGGTCATTGGCGGAGGCACAATACGGACAGGCCTACAATGCGGTTCACACTACCATAGCCCTTTTTTTCCTTTTTCTAACTTTTTTTTATCTTTTACCACAGGTGACTCACAGGCTGGTCATCTCACGGACTCTTTCGGAGTTCGGCTTCGTACACTTACCCAAAGGCTATTCCTATTAAGGAGTCCTTTCACCAAGGCAAGGCGGCGCAGACGTGCGACAGGAGGTCCAAATAATTTTTTGTAGACCACACTCTTTATTTCGAGTCTGTAAAGTGCCTTTTCCCTCAGCCTTCGACCCCCGGCATGTCAAATAGCCTGGGTAGTGGCATTATTATCTGTAAGATTGCGATTGACATATCAATCAGATTCCAGTGAACATAATCCGTATTCAGTATTCACTTTTTCTAAAGAACTGAATTTTGCTTCTTCGGTTGTTTCACACACGCAGCTCGGCAAAAATTGCCAGGGGCTTGACATAGCAACATATGAGTTGCCGACAAGTCCGAACAGCTTCACAACATACTTCGGCATCACGAGTTTGGCCTTATATGCATCATCTCTGAATCATGTCTTTGGTCAATAGTTGGGTTGCCCGGCTCCTGTGCTTACTACCTTACGTTCCGTCCCATCGGCTAAGGTAGTAAAGGGAGAACTACTATGATTGTGTTTCCGGCTCATCTGGTCAAGCACCTTAGTAGAGAAAGCCGAAAACTGACTGTCATAATGCGGCGAGAGCTGGTCAACCACTCGATGACTTATCAGAATCGCTCGCGATTCCTTCCGTACTAAATGAAGTACCGTTCTTCTGGTCACCTATGTAGCGCACCGTATCCGGATAACTGCGTACATACCAAGGGCTATATCGTAGACCCACCGTCAAACTCCTATGGCTAAGTGAAAGTGTTAATACCCTATAGTCCGATTGCCTAGTTCACCGAACTGATACCTCCTTCACGGACCAAGATGTTGGGTCAAGAGTGATCAAGTGCTTTTTCCGAACACCCCCGTATTATATGCGAGGGGGCCGAAGCCGACGACTGGTGAACTTTCAGATTATATACCCAAAAAAGGCCGCACAGGACGAATCAAAAACTTTTAGGCAAAAGTATAAAAACATAGCCTTAATACATCAATATTGTTTTGGTACATTCATTTAAATATCATATCCTTTGAGCACTGACCCTCTATCAAGCGGGCGCCGTCGAGGACATCTTCAAAATAATGCTCCGGCGTGTGATTGTCCTTGCCCCCGGGTGTACTCTTTGCTGCAACATCGGTGGCCTTCATCTTCGCCCAATACGTCTTGACGCGGGCAAAGGCCATCCGTGCACCTTCAATGCACGCTGACCGCTTCACAGCATCGATACGCGGCACCACATCAACTAGTCGCTGCACCAAGCCGAAATAACTATTCGGAACTGGCTCAGTCGGCCACAGCCAGACCACGACGTCATTCATGGAAGATCCGGATATCTTGTGGAGCTCGGCCCACTGGGCCATCTGTTCGTTCAGCAACAGCAGACGCTTCGGCGCGCTGAATTGTGACTAAAAAGGCTTCTCCGTTGCTTGCCCTTCTTGCGCTTGGAAAAACTGCGCCACATCGGAGACACTCTTCGGCAAGTCCAAGAATGCGTCTGGAGAGCTCCACATTTGATTAAGCGGGGCATACTTCGGATTGCCGAATTTAGTCTGTAACAGAAAGGGCTTACTGGCCGCTATTTCCCCAGCTTGTCGGATCTCCTCGCGAGCCGCTCTAGACTCAGACCGTGCTTCTCTCGCATCTTCCACATTACTCATCCTGGCTCGCTCCTTGGCTCGGGCAAGCTCAGCCCAAAGGGTCTCAACCGCGGCAGCACCATCTGCAGTTATGCATGTCTCGGTATGTAATTCTCAGCTTCGTGCTCATGTTATTATACATAGATATATTGACTGCCCCAAAACATACCTTGCACCTCGTCGAGCCGCCTGTTAATAAGGGTGATGTCGTCATCCGCCACATCAAGTTTCTGCTTCAGACCTGCAACCTCTGTAGTGTGGGCAGTCGCCATGGATGTAATAGCCTGTGTTCCAATTAGTTAGATTATTTCCTGGGCATGTCTTTTTCGATCCTCCGATTGCCTCCCTTCGGACGCCAACCAGAGTCTCTGGGGCTACTATCTATACACAGGTGCATTTTGCGCGTAGAGCACAACTGAAAATATTACATTACGTACCTCGAAGCCTCTTAGCAGGCCCGTGAAGGCTTCATTCAATCCGCTTTTCGCGGACAGAATCCTCTCAACCACCGTACCCATTAAGGTACGATGTTCCTCTGAGACGGACGCATGTCGTAGCATGTCCATCAATGTATCCGGCGCCTCCGGAATCCTGGAAGCAGCTGCAGGAGTACGGACCCCCTTTGAAGGGATATGTTTACTCGACCCTAGAGTCGTCTCCGGCTGTAAACCGGATAGTCCGGGGCCTTTATTGTTGGTCCCCGTAGGGGCCGCACACCCCAGACCATGGGCGACCGAAGGTTCACCTTCGGGCGTTGTCTTCATTGTCCCCCGCACCACTTGTTGATCGGGAGTGATCCTCCGGGACGACACCTCGAAGTCGTCTGCCCTATTGGGCGAAGAGGCCTGTGGAGGCGTCTCTCTTTCCATCATCACCGGAAGAAGATCCCCCGAGGAAGAGGATTCTCGAGGAAGACTGTGTGCCGGACTACAAACATATATTCTAGATGTTACCCTTGTAACAGGAAAAGAACGGGATATGTTTAAGACACCCTTGTTCACTTACGATTCGGCTAAAGGCTTGTCTTTACGGAGGAACTATGCGACAAGATCGTCTTCCGAGCCCGAACTGCCTGACAGGGGCATCTTCCCTCGCTTAGGAGCCTTTACCTCCCAACCTTCAGAGGCGGCCCTTTTCTTACCAGGGGGAGAAAGGATGTCAGCTTCTCCTTCTCTTTTGTCTTCGGAAGAGGGAGCCCTAATCTCCCCGGACACAGTGCCTGGTGTACCTTCAGAATAGAGGCCACCTTTGGCCTTCCTGCTCTCCTCCTTGTCCTCTTTCACTGGGACTTGGTATGGTGTCGGAACCAGCATCCTTGTTAGCATAGGATCAGCTGAGTCTTCGGGAAGTGGGGCCGAACACCTAATTCGCTTCGCCTTCTTTATCCAGCCCTGGAAGAAGATGGTTTTCTCAGTATCTTATTACGGGATATTTAACTAAGCTGTGTTCGGGAGTCGAGGGCTTACCAAGGTATCTGGATGGTTGCAGTCGAGGCCGATGTCCTTGGTGGTATCCGGCCACTGTTTTTGTGTCCCAAAAAATAACTTCCACATTCCTCTATGCGTCGTGCCGAAGAAGTGCTGAAGGGTTCGTGGTCCTTCCGGATTGAACTCCCACATGCGGAGGGACCGTCGCTGGCACGGCAGGACCCGGCGGACTAGCATTACTTGAATCACGTTGATGAGACCGGTTTCCTTCTCAAGGAGATTCCGGATGCGGCTCTATAGAGTCTGCACTTCGTCAATTGATCCCCAGTCCAACCCCTTATTGATCCATGATGCGAGCTGTATTGGAGGGCCAGATTGGAACGCAGGTGTAGCTGCCCACTTGGTACCACGGGGTTCAGTGATGTAAAAGCACTCCCGCTGCCATAAGTTGGAGGATTCCGTGAAAGAGCCTTTTGGCCAAGGAGTGTTGGTAAGTTTGCTCACCGTGACACCACCACACTCCGCTTGCTTCCCCTCGATCACCTTCGGCTTCACATTAAAAGTCTTGAGCCATAAGCCGAAGTGTGGGGGAATACGGAGAAAGGCCTCGCACATGACGATGAACACCGAGATGTGAAGAAAAGAGTCCGGGGCTAGATCGTGAAAATCTATCCTGTAATAGAACATGAGCCCACGAACAAAGGGATGGAGAGCGAACCCTAGCCCCCGGAGGAAGTGGGAGATGAATATGACCCTCTCGCCGGATCTGGGGGTAGGAATAACCTGCCCTTTAGCAGGGAGCCTGTGGAGGATTTCCGCGGTCAGGTATCTTGCCGCTCGGAGCTTCGCAGTATCCTCCTCTGTGACAGAAGAGGCCACCCACCGGCCTTGAGGGCTGGGTCCGGACATGACTGGGAGGCTTGTAGCAATTAAGTTGAAACCAGGGTGCTTGAACTCGAGGTTGGAAAGGCTGAGGAAGAGGCAGGCGTAGAGGAGAAAGACGGGTCTGTGCCCCTTTATAAAAGCAGTGAATATCAAATGCCTCCTCATGGGCCTTAAAACTTGCTATTCCCAAGGAATCATGCCGACGGGACGGTTGGATTACCCCCGCCCGTATTGATGAGAATCCCGTAATAAGGGGACACGATCTCTGCTTTGACAAGACGTGCCAATAAAACCGCATCTCAAAATGTGGAGCGGCAGGCCGGAAAATGGTTCGAAATAATGACCGGGTAGTGACATGGCGTCACGCTACAGAAGTTGTCAGTAGATTGGATTCGTGAAATATTATACTCTCTGTGGTTGTGTGTGGTACTTGTTTTGCAGAGCCGGACACGTTCTTTGTGTTCGAAGGCTGTTTTGGAGTATTCGGAGGAGGAACCCGCCTTGCAATGCCGAAGACAATCTGCGCGCCGAACACCTCGTCATTGAAGCCTGTTTCAGGGGCTACTGAGGGAGTCCTTGATTAAGGGTTCCTCGGACGTCCGGCCTGTTGGACATGGGCCGGACTGATGGGCTGTGAAGATACAAGACCGAAGACTCTCACCTGTGTCCGGATGGGACTCTCCTTAGCGTGGAAGGCAAGCTTGGCGTTTGGATATGAAGATTCCTTTCTCTGTAACCGACTTTGTACAACCCTAGTCCTCTCCGGTATCTATATAAACCGGAGGGTTTAGTCCATAGGAAGAATCATAATCATACAGGCTAGACTTTTAGGGTTTTAGCCATTACGATCTCGTGGTAGATCAACTCTTGTAATACTCATATTCATCAAGATCAATCAAGCAGGAAGTAGGGTATTAACTCCATAGAGAGGGCCCGAACCTGGGTAAACATCGTGTCCCCTGTCTCCTGTTACCATCGACCTTAGACGCACTGTTCGGGACCCCCTACCCGAGATTCGCCGGTTTTGACACCGACAGAGGGAGTTCTGGATTAGGGGGTCCTCAGGTGTCCGGTCTATTCGATATGGGCCGGACTGATTGGCCGTGAAGACAAAGCAGAAGATTGTCCCCCGTGTCCGAGTAGGACTCCTATGTGCGTAGAACGGCAAGTTTTGTGTCCGGGTGTAATACTTCCTTCCTCTGCAAACCGACTCTATACAACCCTAGGCCCCTCCTGTGTATATAAACCAGAGGGTTAGGTCCGTAGAAGGGGGGAAGATTCATAGGCTAGACGGCTATGGTTTACCCATTACGATCTCGAGGTAGATCAACTCTTGTAACCCTTATACACACACCGAATATAATCAAGCAGGACGTAGGGTTTTACCTCCTTTAAGAGGGCCCGAACCTGGGTAAACATCATGTCCCTATTGTCCCTTGTTACCATCGATCCTCAGACACACAGCTTGGGACCCCCTACCCGAGATCTGCCGATTTTGACACTGACATTGGTGCTTCCATTGAGAGTTCCGTTGTGTTGTCTACAGAATAATCGATGGCTCGCCTCGTCATCGACGACGACACTGTTTCCGGGGAGACCTTTCTCCTTGGTCAACTCTTTGCGTTTGCTGGCTTTGTGCTACGTGTCAACTCGACCAGTCACCTTGAGCAGGTCGACAGCTACACCCCTGGTCACCAGATCAGGTTTGGAAGCTTGAACTTCAACGCCGATATCCGAGGAGACCTGATCTTCGAGGGTTTCACGGCCTCGGCCGCCGCTCCCCACCCGCACGAGGGGGGGGGGCTTCGGATCCACTATCAGATCCCGTCCAGGGGTCGACGCTCATGTACGCCCCGACCTTAGATCCGGGGCAGACCACTTCGTCTGAAGACGGGAGGGTGAACCCCGCCGGACTCTCTCCCATCACGGGGCTCCTAGCCGTAGACCTAGATGCGACCATGCCGTCCGCGGACCCGGAGTCAAACGGGACTCTCCCCGTCATCGGGAAGCCGAACTCGCCTCTGAATACCAACTCCGAACTCTCGAGGTCTGTGTCCATTGGGCTCGGTCAAGTGGTTATCACCGAGCCTGGTTCCGCAGATCCTCAGACGCCTGTCCAGCTTTCGCTCTTAAACGAAACACTGGAGATAATACAATCTCTCACCATCACGGAAGTGTCACCTCCGAACTACGCCTAGCTTGAACTAGGGGCTGAGAGTAGGGAATTTTACGTCCCACCCACCACCCACTTAATAGCCACTGTCGAGAATCTAACCGACATGCTAGACTACGCCTCCGAAGACATTGATGGCATGGACGACGACGTCGAAACCGAACCAGGTAAAAACCCGCCCATCACTAGGCGTTGGACGGCCACTTCTACTTACGACGTATACATGGTGGATACACCTGAGAAGAAGGATGACGATGGTACTGAAGATCCAAATGAGGATAAGCCCGTCGATGAACCACCAAAACACCGACGTCAGCGCCGCCGCTCACGACCGCGTCGGGGAAGGGAAAGGAATACTGTCACTGGAGATAATGACACTCCAGACAACACCGAAGACCCCGATCTCCCCATCGAGCCTGCATTCGAGCAGGATGAAAGGGAAGAGGGTCAATACAGCCCCAAAGACCACGCCGATCATGAGGATTCGGAAGATAGTAACTACTTACCTGTCTCTGAAGAGGATGTTAGCATCGGGGATGAAGAATTCATCGTCCTAGAGGAACCCCTCGAACAAGAACGCTTCAAGCAACGGCTCATCGCCACTGCACGGAGCTTGAAAAAGAAACAACGGCAGATTAAAGCCGAACAGGATATGCTCAACGACAGATGGACTAAGGTCCTAGCCGCTGAAGAAGGATATGGCTTTGAGCACCAAACAAAGAGTTATCCCAAACGCAGGCTACTGCCACAATTCGACGACGAGGCCTTCGAGCCAATATCGTCAAAATACAATCAGGCTGATCAACCGGACCGACCACCATGTGGACCGGACAAAACGGCTAATTATGCTGAACACCAGCCCGCGCCCCCTCTTCTTAGAGGCAGGGATGCAACGGCTCCGGGCTACACATACGACCTATGACAGGACCTGACTAATAGAGCCAGCCAGACCAGATCAATCTATGGATAAAGAGGATGTGCCCCCACACGAGATGACGACCATCAAGCCTAACACGACAAACCTAACCAAGTCTGGGGTCAGCACCAAACACAGACGTCATCCGAACTCCGTCGCGATGTCGGCCGGTACATAGGTGCCATGCACCCCATGTGCTTTACTGATGAGGTAATGCAGCATCAATTTCTGGAGGGGTTCAAACGCGTGAACATCGAGCAATACGATGGAACGACGAATCCCGCCGTATGGATTGAAGATTTTCTTCTCCACATTCACATGGATCGCGGAGATGATCTCCACACCATTAAATACCTCCCTCTAAAGCTGAAAGGACCAGCACGACACTGGTTGAACAGCCTCCCAGAGAACTCCATTGGAAGTTGGGAATACTTAGAGGATGCTTTTCGGGACAACTTTCAGGGCACTTATGTCCAGCCACCGGATGCTAATGACCTGAGTCACATAATCCAGCAACCCGGAGAGTCAGCTCGCAAACTTTGGGATCGGTTCCTAATTAAAAAGAACCAAATCATGGACTGTCCGGATGCCGAGGCCTTAACAGCATTTAAGCACAGCGTCCGTGATGAATGGCTCGCCCGACACCTCGGTCAGGAAAAGCCAAAGACCATGGCAGCTCTTACTGCACTTATGACCTGCTTCTGTGCGGGCGAAGATAGCTGGTTGGCTCGTAGAAGCAACAGTACCAGTGACCCCGGCACTTCTGAGGCCAGGGATGGCAATGGCAGGCCATGACGCAGCAAAAACAAGCGGCAGAAAAATAACGAAGAAACAGAGGATACAACAGTAAAGGCTGGATTCAGTGGCTCTAAACCCGGTCAGCGGAAGAAGCCGTTCGGTGGTAATAGGGGTGGTCCATCCAACCTGGACAAAATACTAGAGAGACCTTGCCAGATTCATGGCACCCCTGACAAGCCTACCAACCACACCAACAGAAACTGATGGGTTTTCAAACAGGCCGGTAAATTAAATGCCGAACATAAGGGGAAAGGACCTCACAGCGAGGATGATGATGAGCCTTGCCCGCCGAACAATGGGGGACAGAAACGATCCCCCCCCCCGAGGTGAAAACGGTGAACATGATCTATGTCACCCACATCCCCAAAAGGGAACGCAAACGCGCATTAAGGGACGTCTACGCCGTAGAGCCTGTCGCCCCAAAATTCAACCCATGGTGGCCTGTCCGATCACCTTTGATCGCAGGGACCACCCAACCAGTATCCGTCACGGAGGTTCGGCGGCCCTGGTACTCGATCCTATCATTGACAGATACCATCTCACTAGAGTCCTTATGGACGGCGGTAGCAGCCTCAACTTGATCTACAAGGATACTGTCCGTAAGATGGGTATCGACCCGTAAAGAATCAAGCCTAGCAACACTATCTTTAAAGAAGTGATACCCGGCATGGAGGCCCGCTGCACGGGCTCCTTAACACTGGAAGTAGTATTCGGCTCTCCAGACAACTTCCGAAGCGAAGAATTGATCTTCGACATCGTCCCTTTCTGCAGTGGTTATCATGCACTGCTCGGACGAACTGCTTGCGCCCGCTTTAATGCAGTCCCGCACTATGCTTATCTGAAGCTTAAAATGCCTGGACCTCGTGGCGTCATCACAGTAAATGGGGATATGGAGCGCTCCCTCTGTACTGAGGAGTACACCACGGCCCTAGCAGCCGAAGTACAGGGCGGCCACATGAAGCCGAATAGCTCATCGGTCATCAAGACCCATGACAATACTAAGTGAGTCTGATCCACATTACAATGCGGTAGCTCGGTGGAGCCAGATCTTGAATAGCAGTTTGGCCTCCGCTGATCGCCCCATAAGGTTGCGGCACATGTACCGCGCGTACATAACTACGCACTTAAAATACCTTTGGCAGCACCGGAGGCACACTGCAGAAAAGGACCATAGTACGGCTTGACACTATTCGGACCTCAAATATTTTCTCCACTATAGGTTCGTTAAGAAACCTACTTGATCTACGGTCATACGGGGGCTCCTTTCCAAGTCCCTCTTTCTAGCTGACGACCATCGTACTCCTCCTCTTCAAGGATGTCTCACCAAGGAGAAACGGCGCAGACGTGCAGCAGGGCATCATTGGGATATTCAAACCACTACTTTTAGGTCCTGTGTAAAACCTTTCCCTTGTGTAAACCTTTGGCATGTAATATGGCCTTGATATTCATGGCACTATCTGTAACAACATGGCTCGATGTATTAATCAGGGTATAAAGGAAGCATTCGATCACCACTTTTGTTTGGCAATCACTCTATTTTATATTAACATATGTATTCCCCCTACTTCAGACTGCCACACGTGCTTTAGTCCGGCCTTAACACCGGGGGCTGTATTCGGCCCTGCACATTTCAAGTCCAAACACCTATAGGGAACTCTTTGGCGTCCCGGATATTGCATTATATGCATTGGCTCTGAATCATGTCTTTGGTCTATAGTTGGGTTGCCCGGCTCCTGCGCTTACCACCTTACCCGCTCTTTCGGCTAAGGTAGTAAAGGGAGAACTACTGCGATTGTATTTCTGGTTCGTCCGGTCAAGTACCTCAGTAGAGAAAGCCGAAAACGGATTGTCATGGTAGGCGAGAGCTGGTCGGCGATTCGGCGACTTAGTATTATACTACAAATCGTTAGTGATTCACTCCGTGTTATACGAGGGGCTGGTCTTCGTCCAGCCGCGTGGAAAAGTTACCGTAGTCCGGATAGCCGCACATGCACAAGGGGCTAGTACTTAGCTCCACAGTCAAACTCCTATGGCTAAGTGAAAGTAATAAAGCCGCATAGTCCGATTGCCTGGTTCACCTCGCGGACACCTCCTTTACGGACCAAGACGTTGTATAAAGTGTGGTCACGCGTTATGCCGAACACCCCTTGTAACATCCCAAAATTCTAAATTTTGGAATGTTATAATAAACAGATAGATTGGATTGATTGTTTGATTGATTGACTGAAAGTGAGTGGAATTCGAAATCTTTTGAAAGTTAAATGAGAGGGAATAAAAGGACTTTCCCAAACTTTCATTTTGCTTTTATGATCTCCATGAATTCAAATTCTTTTCACCACAAAACCCTGGAGAGAAGATGACATGACTTCTTCCATTTATTTAAATGACAAGGGGTGTTGAAAATATTTGAATATCATTTGAAAATATTTCCAATTCAGAAACTTCAAGCAACTCAATGATTTTCATGAGAGAAGATAAAATGACTTCTTCAAAACATATGAAATATGAGTTGGGAGTTTCAAAGGATCAAATTTAAAGTTCCTTGGAAATTATTTTCAATATTGGAGTTATTTGAGTTTTATTCAAATTATTTTTCTCCAAAATAAAAATATACAGAAAATAGGGTAACATGATTCCCTACATCAGAAAATTGGACAGAAATAAATTTGAAAACATTTTGGTATTTTTAAAATGATTTTTATTGGATTTTATTAAGGCAGTAGCACTCTTTGCTTTATTTAAATTTGTGAGGATTTTATTTGACTTTACAAAAATGTTCATGCTGTAGAAAATCTTTTTCTGAAAATTTTGATATATTATATGCCTATATAATATTTTTATTTCCTTTGTTTTATTTATTTTGTTTGTCTGTGTTTAAAAAAAACTTTTCCCCGCGGACCGAACTGGGCCGGCCCAGCTCCCAGCCAAGCCACGGCCCAGCCGGCCCACCGCCTCGTCTTCCGGCTTGGGACGGAGTCCCGAGCGAGCACGCATCGCCGCCGCCGTGCCCGACCCGGCCTCGCCCGCGCTTGGCCCCTCCTCCACGCCACCGCCTTCCCCCTCCTCCTATAAATCCCGCAGCCCCGGGCCCTGTCTCTCCTCTCCTCGCCGCGCCGCCGCAGACCGACGCCGCCGTCGCCGCCTTCTGTCGCCGCCGCCGCCGCCTCCCCTCGCCGCGCCGCCCGCGCTGCTGCCTCCACTGCCCGCGCCGCTCCCCGCCAACGCCGCACCGCTCGCCGGAGGCCGCGCCCTGCCGGAGCTCGCCGTCGCCACTGCCCCGCCTCGCCGAAATTTCCCCGCGGCGCCGGACCGCTGCTGAACCGGTATAACCCGCCGGTCCAATCCGTTTTTTTTTCAAGTTCGGTTTTAAAAAAAAAACCCTAGCCTAGATCTTTTTTTTAGGTTTTACTAAACAGCGAACGTCCACTGTTTAGATCCTATAAACGAACGTTCACTATTTAGCTTTTTCTTTTTCTGTTATTTTCGGCCAGGGACCCATCTGTGAATAATTTATTTACAGATTAGCCCCTGATCTTCAAACGTCTACTACTTTTTACTCGTTTGTCCAAATCCAACGAAACCAACGCCCACTTCTTCGTTATGATCCCCTCTATCCAGTAAACCAACTCAAACATGTTTTTGAAATTTTAAAATTTGAATTCAAACAGATTTGTATTCAAACTTCTTTTGTTCATAACTTAAGTTTCGTAGCTCCGTTTGAGTTGATTCTTTTTGCAAATCAAAGCTCTTGACCTAAACTTTCTGATAAGGCCAAATTCACATAATTTTGGTACTGTTAGAAATTGTTTTATGTTGCAAGAGTTATTTGCTTGGTTTTGATGTTTACCGAAATCGTCTTCTTCGTTCTTTCTGATCTTTTGAGTGATTGCTTATGTGTGGTTACCATTGCTTGCTCTCGATAGATTGACCGGAGTGTGACGAGTAGATCTATCCAGAGTATTGAGTGCGAATCATCTTCATCAACATTGCAGGCAAGTAACACTTTGATCATACCTTCCATACCCAGTTTTATTGCATTAGATCTATTCCTCAAACATTGCATGATTAGGATCTAATTAAATTGTGGGTACTGGGAAGTAGTTGTGGTAGTACCTATTACCTGTTTTCTTATCAAACCCTTGGGAGTTACTTCTACGTTGCTATTATATTGCCATGCTATGCTCGTAGACGTGGATTGGGTTTGAGAGAATTCATGACAGATGTGAGATTGTTAATAATGGTTTACTTAAGGTGGCAACTAAAACTCACATCTGGGTGGATTGAGGCACCTGGAGAACCCAGTGTTGTCTGTTTGTATAAGGACCGCCACCCAGGCTCAAAGGGATCATAAGATTATTCATGCTAGAAACTTCCGTGTGCAGCCACAAGCTATTATGGGCTCTAGCATAGTTGAGTAGGTTACATGATCTCTTGAAGAGGTGGGCTAGCAGATGTAGGGGAAAGTAGGTGTAACCGGTCCACCCGGAGTAAAGAGTGATTGTTCCTGAAAGACTGTGTCTCGGTCATCCGTTTCTCAAACATCATGTAGTGCGAGAATCAAGCGGAGGCGATCGAGTCTTGTGGGGAAAAGTGCGCAAACCTCTGCAGAGTGTACAAACTAATCATGGTTAGCCGTGTCCCCGGTTATGGACATCTTGAGTATCTAGTTCTTGGATTATCCCGTTGATCTCATCATGTTACTTAATTTAAATTTGTTTGGGTTTAATCACGTTCTTAATTGGGATTGAGATGCTGTCAACCATCTCAATGTTTCACAACCACCATGATAGTTAAATAAAATTTATTCCTTTGAAGTAGGGAAAAATTGGCTTTTCGCAAAAACATTATAACCATAGAGCTTTTCCACCAGCCATATATGCATGTAGTGATAGCCTTTGTTCATCATTTCTCTATGGTGTGAATTTGCCAGCATATTCCATGTGCTGACCCGTTTTCGGGCTGCAACGTTTCATGTTGCAGGATTCTTACGACGAGTAAGTGATTCGTTAGGGTTACGATTTCTACACTCAACTTTGCCGTTGGTGTTGATGGGAATCCACAACCTTGTTACTTCCACTATTTTTGGATTGAGGTAATAGTATTTACGTTACTTTATACATGTGATTTACCTCTGTTATAAATCCTCGAGTACTGTGTGTGTCAGCATACCGATCCAGGGATGACACTTAAGCACAGAGACTTGATCCATTCGGGTCGGGTCGCTACAAGATGGTATCAGAGCACATGTTGACTGTAGGACGTGACCCTAGAAACTGGCAATCCCATAGGAAGGATTTTTCTCTAAAACTTTCCTTTTCAAAAAGATCTTTTACCTCTCTCCTTTTCCGAGTCTTATTCAAATATTCCCTTTTAGTGAGACCATACCCCTTTCCCCTTTTGACCACACGAAGATTCGACTGATGAGACCACTCCAAGAAGGACAAGATATCGGACAACCAAGACCATTTGGAATAAAGAGGATTTTACCGTGCATTATGATAATGGAAACTACAACGGTTGAAGATTCCGAAGACTGGGAGAATCTGAAGGCTCTGAAGAATTGCCAGATGTGTATGACCTAGGAAGGTTACCCTTATGGAACTTGGCAGACTATGGAAGCTGTCAATACTCGAGAGCAAGGTGTATCGGAGAAGACCGAAACATGGAGAGTTAGAAACCCAAAGTTTTGTCAAGGAAACCCTAAGGAAGGAGATATCAACTATGGAATGATAGCTCATGGTAATGACAAGAGCAGAAACACGGATACCCATGAGGTTATCGCCCGCTTATCATATTGTCACTGTGTTGAGTTAAGTATGCATATGCATGGAAGGATTGGATGGTAGAAGGATGATGGAGCACCTATCAGCAAGATGAAGTTTTAACTTTAGACCGGTGTATCACCAGGATCCGGAGTATTACATCAAGAAGTTTAGGATGGACCTGCAGGAAGCTGTATTTGACAAAGAAGTGTTTCGTGAAGAACTCAGAACCCAGAAACTGAAAGTAGCCAAGCAGGGAAAGCAAAACCTCGAGATAACGGAGACTCGCCAGGAGTTGAAGGACAGTAGGATCATGGTTCATGTCAAGGATGTTGAGACCCAGAAGTTGGAGCGCAACTCCAGAAATATTAAAGGACGTCACGAGAGACTTCGCGTCAACAGAGATGATTTGGCAAAAGAACTTGAGAAGGACAAGCATGATTGGAAGAAGCCATCGGAGACATGAACAAGACTTCAAGAGTTTGGCGACTTTGAAGATTTTTGACCTTTAGAAGACCAAACCCCTGTTATACCTACGTTAGATGCGACGTTTGTGAGCTGTCATTTGTTTGTTGTTTTTCCGACAGCCACAATAAAATCTTTCTTTTCAAAACTATTGTTTGCATTGTGTGTATCCCTCTCGACCTCTCTTATCTCACCCCAAACCCATGGACCCAATAGAGGATGAATGGAGATGAGCTTGTATTTTCTGGAACGATGAGTCAGTTGGAGACGGACCGATGGATTCAGAACATGGAGGATCACATGAAGAATAACCCTATAGTCGGAAAGGATATGACCCGGCATGCTCTTCAATGTTTTGAAAGAGGTGCTGCTACTTGGTGGAGGATGTACCAAACCATCAATGGATGGCAAGAAGTAACCACTTGGAAAGAATTTAAGTGGACTCTACAAAGATCTCGTCTTGTGTCCCAGAAATTTAAGCCTTATGGAAAGGATATGAAGAAACCTTGTGCATACAAGCCTTGTGGAGAAATAGGCCACAACCATAAGGAACACAAGGAGGAATGCCCTAATTGTGAGGGAAGTCACCCAGCTGAAGAATGCCCAACTAGGCAGATCACTTGTTTCTTGTGTGAAGGGACTACCCACTACCCTGCTCAGTGTCACATCTACCCCATGGTACAAAGGACTATCCAACAGAAGAAAGAAGCAACGAAAAGAGCCCTCATGGAAAGTTTAGAGGAATCTGTGATGAAGGAAGAGGTGGAGGACACACCCAAAGAAGAACCAAATAAACCCTGCACCAAGTCATGCTATTCATGTGGAGAAGAAAGACACATCTCCCAAAATTGTCTGAATGGGGATTTAGTAGAATTTCTGACAGAGGAAGTAGAGTATGACCCACAGGAAATAGAAGCCCTGATTGGAACAGAAAAGTCCAGGAAGAGAAGTAGATTGGATCCCAGGAACAACCCAATTTCAACAAAGAGAGACCTGAGTCATATCACATGTTACAGGTGCAAAAATTCAGGACACACTACTGGAATCAGCTAATTTGCCATCTGCCAGCTCTTTGCCGTCTGCAAGCTGACGGCAAAGAAGCTCTTTGCCATCAGCTACACATAAACAGACGGCAAAGAAAAGGCTGACGGCAAAGAAGCTCTTTGCCATCTGCCAGCTCTTTGCCGTCCGCTGGCGGACGGCAAAGAGTGTGGTGGCCCCCACCCCCCGCTCGTTTGAAAAAATCCTAACGGCCCACCTCTTTGCCGTCCGCTAGCGGACGGCAAAGAGGCAGAAAGGCGGACGGCAAAGGCTGGCGGACGGCAAAGAGGGCACTTGCCTAACGGCAGGTACCCCCCGCCCGTTACTCACTTCGTCCTCGCCTCGCCCTTCTCCTCCCACCCCGCCGCCGCCGCCGCCGCCCGCCGCGCGCCGCCGCCCCGTCGCCCCCG
>NC_057808.1:209150130-209156291 GCF_018294505.1 Triticum aestivum
ACCCCGACACCCCGACCCCGAGCCTGACCCGACACCCCGACCCCGACACCGACACGGCACCCCGACCCGACACCCCGACCCCGAGACCCCGACCCCGAAAAGGTGTTCTTTGGCCTTCCAGAAGCCGACGGGGTCATATATTTGTGAATTATTAGTTAGGTCATATATCTTTCGATTTTGTTATGAAAAACATCATATATAATTGTGTTGATCGGGTAGTTTTAAATGTGCAGTTGTTTCATCGCTGCGAGGTTTGGTGTTCGACGACCTCGCCGTGCGTTTGACGAGCTCTGCCCCTTCGTTCGTGGGTGAGCACAAATGACATGTCCTCCTCCCCCATTAATTATTTGATCTATTCCGATGAAACTTGATAGCTAGATATATATGTGTCTTGAATCATCAGTATGCGTAACCAATATGTGTCTCCCGTTCGAAAGCGTCATAGTTATAAATATGCATGCATTTGCATATTTATAACCTTGATTCTATCGAATTGTCCAACGCTATCCATGGACAGCCCGAGTATGTTTAGATTGGGTTCGTTTTCCCATATGCTTTGCTCCGGATCCGACGCATAAATTTCGTCAGTGCCTCCCCTGTTGTTCTCCGGGTACACATCCTCTCAGTTTATTGCAGAGACGTGTATCAGGAGAACAACGGGGAGGTGCTGCCGAAATTTTGCGTAGGATCCGGGGCATAGCATGGGAAAATGAACCCAATCTAAACATACTCGGGTGGGATTAGGACCTATCATTACCTATTAGAGTGTAGGTTGCATGGACGTAATAAAATTGACAAAGTAGATCAACTGATGAATACATACATGGTGAATTATATTTTTTTTTCTGTGTGTCTAGTAGCTCTGAAAGTCAAGATGAGTGATCGTGCGTGGATGTACACCGGTCACACTGGTCAGAACAAATGGAGCACTGAATGGTTCACAAAAACCAAGGGGTTTGTGCGAGCCGCATTTGCAAATGGCCAGAGGAAAACCTGGTGCCCCTGTTTACGGTGCGACAATTGGGAAAAGGGGACAGAGGCTGAAATGGGCAAACACCTGCAGAAGAGTGGTTTTACGCCCGATTATACGGTGTGGACATTTCATGGTGAGTCTGCCCAACGTGACCGAGCTGAGGTGGATCGTCGTCGCACCGACGAGCATGGTACCGGTATGGAAAACATGGTGCAAGACTTTGATGATGCTCGGGATTCGGACGAGGAGATGGAGGAATCTGCAAAGGCCTTCAATGAAATGTTGGAGTCTTCAAAATGTCCGCTCCATGAGCACACTGAGCTTTGTCAGTTGGATGCCATCTCACAAGTAATGGCTCTGAAGGCTCAGTTCAACTTGGGCAGAGAATGCTACGATGCAATGATGACAGTATTTGGACGCTTTCTACCCAAAGGCCATGTAATGCCTGCAAACCTGTACCAGTCGGACAAAATCCTCCGTGCACTGAAGATGCCCTATGATAAGATACATGCCTGTGAGAAAGGATGTGTCTTGTTTAGGCTTGACTATGCGGACTTGAACTGTTGTCCCATTTGCAAGTCTTCCAGGTATGTTGTGGTAGACAACGGTATGGGTGAGAAGACACAGACCAAAATCCCCGTTAGTGTTCTTCGGTATATGCCAATCGTACCAAGACTTCAACGTCTTTTCATGGTCGAAGAGACGGCCAGACAGATGACATGGCACAAAACGGGCAAAAGAACCGAACTAGATGCAGATGGGAATCTGATGATTGTACACACATCTGATGGTGTTGCATGGAAAAAGTTTGATGAATTACATGGTGACAAAGCGGCAGATCCGAGGCATCCTCGAGTCGGCATCAGCACGGATGGGTTCAGTGTGTTTGGTATGACGGCAGCCCAATACAGTTGTTGGCCCGTATTTGTCTTTCCACTCAATCTCCCCCCCGGACAGATTATGCAAAGAAAGAACATTTTCCTGACGTTGATAATTCCAGGGCCCAACTATCCGGGGAAAAATATGAATGTGTACATGCAACCGCTTAAGGACGAATTGCAAGAAGCCTGGGATAATGGGTTCAAGACATACGATGCCTATAGCAAACGGAACTTCATAATGCGTGTCTGGTACATGTACTCGACGCATGACTTGCCGGCGTATGCGCTATTCGTTGGCTGGTGTGTGCATGGAAGGTTCCCGTGCCCCACATGCAAGGGAGCTCTTGAGTTTCGTTGGCTTCAGGCCGGTCGCAAGTTTTCTTGCTTCGACATGCATAGACAGTTCCTGAATCCTCGCCATAAGTTCAGGAAAGACAAGAAGAACTTCATCAGAGGTAGAGTTGTCAAAAACTCTGCACCACCTGCATTGACAGGCCAACAGACCCTGGATCAGTTAAACGCTCTCAAGCCAGATCCAGAGCGTCCAGGGTACTTCAAGGGGTATAATTCTAAGCACGCCTGGACTCACAAAACATGCTTATGGGATCTGCCTTACTTCAAAGACCTCCTTTGCCCACACAACATCGACGTGATGCACACTGAGAAGAATATCGCTGAGGCACTTTTTGGTACATTGTTCGGCATAGATGGGAAGTCAAAGGATAATACGAAGGCTAGAGTCGATCTGGAGGCGCTATGTGATAGGCCGTTACAAAACATGAAAGAACCGAAAGGAAAGCAGAACTGGACGAAGCCAAAGGCATGGTTCAATCTTGGAACGCCAGCTATGAGGGAAATTATCTTGTGGGTGAAAATGCAGTTGATGTTCCCCGATGGGTATGCAACGAATCTACAGAGGGGAGCCAGTCTTGATAAATTGAAGATATTTGGTCTCAAGAGTCATGATTGGCACATATGGATTGAGCGGGTAATGCCGGTGATGTTGCGTGGCCTCATCCCTGAGGATGAATGGCTAGTACTGGCAGAACTCAGCTATTTCTTCCGTGTTCTTTGTGCGAAAGAACTATCGCCTGGCGTGCTAGAAGAAATGGAAGAGTTGGCACCGGAGTTGATCTGCAAGTTAGAGAAGATCTTTCCACCGGGCTTCTTTAATCCAATGCAACATTTGATTTTGCATCTCCCGACCGAGGCAAGATTGGGGGGGCCCGTGCAAAATCGTTGGTGCTACCCAACTGAGAGGATGCAGAAGACGCTTCGACAAAAATGTAAAAATAAACGTAGAATTGAAGCATCGATGGCTGAGGCATTCATCACTAAGGAGGCGGCAAACTTCGTGACAGCACACTACGAAGCCAAAAATCGTCATTTGCATAATCCGAAGCCTCGGTACAATGCTGACGACCCTAAAAAGGGTGGATCCAACCTCAGCCTATTCAAAGGGAATCTTGCACCAGCCAGTGTTTCAAATCCAGTATCTTTGGATAACGAACAATGGCGGACCATTTCGTTGTATATCTTCAACAACCTGATAGAAGTGCGCCCGTACATCGAGTAAGTTCTCGGTACATAGTTTCGCAACTTCTATTTCCTTTGAACTGCTCTTATTCCTGGATATTTCATACAGTCGATACGTCGCCTTATTCTCGTATGGAGCGGTGATCCAAAAGGATTCTGTCGAAGAGTATGAGCTTCTCGCAAAGCAAGGAGGCGGCTATCCCGGTTTTATCTCTTGGTTCAATCAAACGGTAATTTCTATTAGACTTTTAGGCTAATTTGTAGGCGGCTATCCCGGTTTCATTCGCTAATTTGTGCGTAATGCAACAATCCTTTCATATTAAACTTGTAGGCTAATTCAGAGTCTATGGACGCCGAATTGAGACAAGTCGCTAATGGTTTTGACTATAAGGTCCGTTCATTTGACAAATACGACATCAACGGGTATCGCTTTCGTACCTATGGCAAAGAGCTATCTATGGCCGACCGAAAGTCTACAAATTGTTGTGTATCTGCTATCGGCGAAGGAGGTACCGAGTATTATGGGAGAGTTGAAGCAATTTATGAACTTCTATTCTATGGTGAAAACCCACCGAATGTCGTAGTCTTCAAATGTTATTGGTTTCAGCCGAAGGAGACTAGAAGGACTCATGAACATATAGGGCTAGTTGAAATCAAGCAAAGCACCCATTTAGATGTTCCTGATGTCTATATTACGGCTCAACAGGCGACCCAAGTATTCTATCTACCGTGGGCCTGCCAAACTAATCCAAATCTGAAAGGTTGGGATGTCGTTTATGAAGTGCCGCCACGTGCTAGACTATCTCCCCCAAAGGAAGAGGATTATGAACCTCACATTAACCCAGACACATATGAAGGAGAATTCTTCCAAGAGACACGTCTTTCCAAAAAGCGTTTCAAGAACCGCTATACTTCACCCCAAAACATTGAAGTAGACAGTGACAGTGAATCCGACATCACCCCAGAGGAGGAACAAGAAGAGCCGGAACAAGAAGAGGTTACTACTGCGGATGACCTG
Organism: Triticum aestivum; assembly: GCF_018294505.1. Lineage (NCBI taxonomy): Eukaryota > Viridiplantae > Streptophyta > Magnoliopsida > Poales > Poaceae > Triticum > Triticum aestivum. The sequence goes on from NC_057808.1 coordinate 209,154,539, forward strand.
TCATTGCTTGACCGATTACGTCAAGGTGGCCTTGCACATGTTGATGCCACTGAACCCTATGAGCCCGTCATTGATTATAGTGATGATGATGATTATGCATTTATTGATGATACTGATCGAGATTATTAGTAGTGTCAGGTATTAAATTTTTTAATGTTGTACTTGATGATGATACACTTAAGTGATACACATATTATTATTCATGTCGGTCTTTTTTTTATGTTGTACTAATTTCGTTTACTGTTTGTCATGGCAGGTGTTGAAAGATGGTGGGCGCTGGTCGGGAGCGCGCCAAGGCCCCTTCTTCCTCGGCACGTGGTCTGAGGTCTTCGATTCCAGACGTACCTCTTCGCCGAGCGTTGCTGGACAGTATGTCCACACCGCCGGGCCCTTCTTCGTCCACCGCGGTGCCCAGCAGGGGACGAGGTAGGAAGAGAGGAGGTGGGGCACGTGGTCGCGGGAGAGGAGGTAGGGTGACTGCTAGGGAGCCTTCCTCGCCGCCACCCCCAGCTGTTTCACCCGAGCACGTGACTGCTAGGGTGGACTCGTCCGAGGAGGAGGCTACACGGACTCCGGTCCACGAGCCTCCGGTCCACGGGTCTTGGGCCCACGAGCCTCGGGTCGACTGGCCTTCGGCCCACGAGAGTTCGGCCCACGAGACCCCGGAGGAGCACACGTCCGGATGGGGTACCTGGCCGGATCAGCCCGAGGAGCCGAGTGGCCATGCCGATGATGGCGGGGAGCCGACTGATCTTGAGGAGGAGGGTGGCACCGTCTACCAGCGTGGTGCTACACGGCTCCCGTCCGTGCCGGCGACCCGCGAGCAGAGGTGGTTGATCTTCCCTGATGGGGAGAGGTACGTAAGTGCATTTAATATTTTTGTACCTTCTGCATTCACGTTTCTTCAAATAACTAATGCGTTGGCCTTGTCATGCTGCAGGGGTTGGGACCACCATCATAGTGTCCGCCGGCCCAACTCCGTCCTTGGAGTTCTTTGCCGGCAAAACTTCCCGGGGTTTGTCACATTGCCTGGTGAGGGTCGGCTTCCAGAGCTTGGGTTGAGCTGGGAGCACTACGTGGCTGCCCTGGCCCCGCCGGATGTCATTATCGACGGTGTCGTGTGCGACACGAGGGCAGACATGGTGATCAGGACGTTCTGGGTAATTTCTCCTTTACACATTTCAAAATCTTCAACTAGCTAGTTATTAATTGTACTAATCAATATTGTCTCATTTGATTGCAGACATTCTACAGGTGTGAGGAGGGATACGAGGAGGAGTGCGCAAATGTTATCGAGAACGTCTACAAGCGCCTACTCCAGAACTTACGGCACGAGGCTCGGGTGCAGGCTGTTCGAGACTACTACGCCTTGCGTGGTATCAAGAAGACCAAGCCGGCGTGCCGCGATAAGTTCCTGAGTAAGGAGCAGTACATGAAGGTAATTCTTAAGGCCTTCTACTTAAGTTCCTTCATTTAGTAATTCTTAGCCGTAGCGCTCAAGTTTCTATTTGCTAACTTAGGCGCCTCCGAGATGGTGTGCGGATTGGATGGATTGTTGGGAGGTGTTGGTCGATGAGTGGTGCTCACAAGAATGGCTAGCCCTCCACAACCAGGCCAAGGACAAACGTGCCCAAATGGAAGGTGTGCCACACCATCAAGGCAGCTCCAACTTATATCAGTTCGGGCGCAACTGGGTATGTGGTTTGCTTCATGATTCATGCAATTCATTCATCATGCTAGCTTGAGCCCTTTA
>NC_057808.1:209159138-209161790 GCF_018294505.1 Triticum aestivum
AGACGGCAAAGAACCTGCCATCTAGTGACGTGTAGATGACATCATAAGGCGGACGGCAAAGACCAAAGGCTCTTTGCCGTCTGCGGCGGACGGCAAAGGTCTGCCGTTAGCCACTTAACGGACTGACAGCGCAATTATTGCCGTCCGCCCTCTTTGCCGTCCGCCGCAGACGGCAAAGAGCCTTTGCCGTCCGCCGCCAGGAAGCAGACGGCAAAGCAGCTGTTTACCGTAGCCTTCTTTGCCGGAGCCTTTTGCCGTCCGCGGCTGACGGCAAAGGTCTTTGCCGTCCGCCTTTCGAGCCTTTGCCGTCCGCCATGGCAGACGGCAAAGTAGCTGTTTCCTGTAGTGACACTACCACAATGATTGCCCAAAAGGGAAGATGAGGACCCCAGGAGGCTATATAATCACAAGGAAACCCCGAGATATGTCAGAAGTAATATGTTTCCGTTGTGATGAAGCAGGGCACTTTGCCAGAGAATGCCCCAAGGAGACGGAGACTTGTGACAAATAGTTGAGTGCAACGATAAATATAGTAGTAGTAGTGTGGACATTTCTTTTATTAGTGAGGTGTCGGATTGAGGCATGTAATGGAATGCAGGAGATTGTAATAATTTGGGAATCAATAAAGTTAGCATCATTGGTATTGATTTGGATTCTATGAGTTGTTACTCTATGAAGAAAGATTCTGACCATTTTCGAGGATATGAGAAATATGGTCTATGGAAGATTGTGCATTTTAAAGGTGGTAGTACCTTGTGAGGAAACTTGACCCTTGGAAAAAGGTAATGATATTCCACGAAGTGGATTTCGAACAAAATAAGTATGAGTTTTAATCTCGATATGTTGGATACCCCAAGAATATGAGGGTATGGAGTATTATTGGATGTAAAGGAGGTAGTCTATGAAATTGGAGACAGAGCATGTCTTCGTGTGTCCCCTCTGCGAGGAGTTAAACGATTTGGAGTTAAGGAAAGTTAGCCCCGAGATTTGTAGGTCCATACCGAGTTTTGGAGCGTATGGGAGAAGTGGCCAACAAGTTGGAGTCACCCGAAGGACTGTCAGGAGTTCATGATGTGTTTCACGTTACCCAGTTCAAGAAGTGCCATGCAGAGATGGCCAATATTCCCCTGTAAGGACGCTTGACCCTGGAATGGATAATGATGTTCCACGAAGTGGAGTATGGACTTCATAAGTATAAGTTTTATCTCGGTATGTGGGATATCCCCCAAGAATGAAGAGATAAATTACTATTGGATATAAAGGAGGTATGATGTTGGAAATATGGATCAATGGAAATTCCATGATGAGTCTGAGTAATCATGTCTTAATTTGGTGCCAATAGAAGGAAGGAAGACAGTACAATTGGATGGATTTAAGAATACCAGGAAGTTGGATGTTGGATTAAGGATCAGTTGCCCGATGATGAGTTCAAGGTTTACAAGTGATGAGATGGGCCATAACCCACAGGCCCCAGGACCTGCCAAGAAGCAAGCGCATTCTTGCTGAAGGAAAAACCCTGGAAGAAGTTACGATTTTATCGACAGACGATTTTATAGGAGTAACGCAAAAACCTGAGAGTTGTGAAGGAACGATAGATGTTTGTTTGGCTTGCAGAATCCATGGATTTATCCGAACTTGGTTCGTCGACAAGAGAAATTCCGCAATGCTTGCGAGGATGACCGAGTGTTGGAATGCGAGATTCGCTAAACCATATACAAGGTAATGATTTGGGTGCGGGATGGATTGATCACCATACCGACTTACTCTTATTATTCGCTTTGCTATATGGGATGGTAAATCTGAGTGACTTACCTATAGTAGAGTGACGACGATTTAAACCTTGTTTAAACCTTAGAATGGTATAGGTATTGTCCCTTGTACACGGCATTTGATGCCAATCGTAGGTTATACGGTGAGGATCAACCCAGACCCATTTTCCTGCAGGAGAAACCATAAATTGGACCACCAGGAGATGTCGATAGTTGTTTAGTATTGGCGCCTGACCCGACAGCTGAGAAGACCCAGTAATGGAATAACCTTACCAAGATGGAATGGACACAAGAATTGAGGAAAAGGTTATGCCACCACCGGAAGAGCCCAGAGAAGGAATTATACTGAAGATCTGATAAGACCGACACTGTCAAGAATAATGGATGGAGTATATGAGTTTTGATGGAACCGTAACCATGCTTCTAAGGGTGGTAGCACCCCAGACCCCCTGTGATGATCGATGGATTTTGAGAAGACCCCCAAACCCTAACCTATTTCTTGCTAGCCTCTCCGAATCTCGAGGACGAGATTCATTTTAAGGGTGGTAGGTTTGTAACATCCCAAAATTCTAAATTTTGGAATGTTATAATAAACAGATAGATTGGATTGATTGTTTGATTGATTGACTGAAAGTGAGTGGAATTCGAAATCTTTTGAAAGTTAAATGAGAGGGAATAAAAGGACTTTCCCAAACTTTCATTTTGCTTTTATGATCTCCATGAATTCAAATTCTTTTCACCACAAAACCCTGGAGAGAAGATGACATGACTTCTTCCATTTATTTAAATGACAAGGGGTGTTGAAAATATTTGAATATCATTTGAAAATATTTCCAATTCAGAAACTTCAAGCAACTCAATGATTTTCATGAGAGAAGATAAA
>NC_057808.1:209162601-209167858 GCF_018294505.1 Triticum aestivum
GCGCTGCTGCCTCCACCGCCCCGCGCCGCTCCCCGCCAACGCCGCACCGCTCGCCGGAGGCCGCGCCCTGCCGGAGCTCGCCGTCGCCACTGCCCCGCCTCGCCGGAATTTCCCCGCCGGCGCCGGACCGCTGCTGAACCGGTATAACCCGCCGGTCCAATCCGGTTTTTTTTCAAGTTTGGTTTTTTAAAAAAAACCCTAGCCTAGATCTTTTTTTTAGGTTTTACTAAACAGCGAACGTCCACTGTTTAGATCCTATAAACGAACGTTCACTATTTAGCTTTTTCTTTTTCTGTTATTTTCGGCCAGGGACCCATCTGTGAATAATTTATTTACAGATTAGCCCCTGATCTTCAAACGTCTACTACTTTTTACTCGTTTGTCCAAATCCAACGAAACCAACGCCCACGTCTTCGTTATGATCCCCTCTATCCAGTAAAACAACTTCAACATGTTTTTGAAAGTTTTAAAATTTGAATTCAAACAGATTTGTATTCAAACTTCTTTTGTTCATAACTTAAGTTTCGTAGCTCCGTTTGAGTTGATTCTTTTTGCAAATCGAAGCTCTTGACCTAAACTTTCTGATAAGGCCAAATTCACAAATTTTTGGTACTGTTAGAAATTGTTTTATGTTGCAAGAGTTATTTGCTTGGTTTTGATGTTTACCGAAATCGTCTTCTTCGTTCTTTCTGATCTTTTGAGTGATTGCTTATGTGTGGTTACCATTGCTTGCTCTCGATAGATTGACCGGAGTGTGACGAGTAGATCTATCCAGAGTATTGAGTGCGAATCATCTTCATCAACATTGCAGGCAAGTAACACTTTGATCATACCTTCCATACCCAGTTTTATTGCATTAGATCTATTCCTCAAACATTGCATGATTAGGATCTAATTAAATTGTGGGTACTGGGAAGTACTTGAGGTAGTACCTATTACCTGTTTTCTTATCAAACCCTTGGGAGTTACTTCTACGTTGCTATTATATTGCCATGCTATGCTCGTAGACGTGGATTGGGTTTGAGTGAAATTCATGACAGATGTGAGATTGTTAATAATGGTTTACCTAAGGTGGCAACTAAAAATCACATCTGGGTGGATTGAGGCACCTGGAGAATCCAGTGTTGTCTGTGTGTATAAGGACCGCCACCCAGGCTCAAAGGGATCATAAGATTATTCATGCTAGAAACTTCCGTGTGCAGCCACAAGCTATTATGGGCTCTAGCATAGTTGAGTAGGTTACATGATCTCTTGAAGAGGTGGGCTAGCAGATGTAGGGGAAAGTAGGTGTACCGGTCCACCCGGAGTAAAGAGTGATTGTTCCTGAAAGACTGTGTCTCGGTCATCTGTTTCTCAAACATCATGCAGTGCGAGAATCAAGCGGAGGCGATCGAGTCTTGTGGGGAAAAGTGCGCAAACCTCTCCAGAGTGTACAAACTAATCATGGTTAGCCATGTACCCGGTTATGGACATCTTGAGTATCTTGTTCTTGGATTATCCCGTTGATCTCATCATGTTACTAAATTTAAATTTGATTTGGGTTTAATCACGTTCTTAATTGGGATTGAGATGCTGTCAACCATCTCAATGTTTCACAACCACCATGATAGTTAAATAAAATTTATTCCTTTGAAGTAGGGAAAAATTTGCTTTTCGCAAAAACATTATAACCATAGAGCTTTACCACCAGCCATATATGCATGTAGTGATAGCCTTTGTTCATCATTTCTCTATGGTGTGAATTTGCCAGCATATTCCATGTGCTGACCCGTTTTCGGGCTGCAACGTTTCATGTTGCAGGATTCTTACGACGAGTAAGTGATTCGTTAGGGTTACGATTTCTACACTCAACTTTGCCGTTGGTGTTGATGGGAATCCACAACCTTGTTACTTCCGCTATTTTTGGATTGAGGTAATAGTATTTACGTTACTTTATACATGTGATTTACCTCTGTTACAAATCCTCGAGTACTGTGTGTGTCAGCATACCGATCCAGGGATGACACTTAAGCACAGAGACTTGATTTCGGGTCGGGTCGCTACACCCCTATAGCATCTACATGGGGGCTGAAGCCGACGACTGGCAACTTTCAGAAATATAACAATAAACGGCCGCATAGGAGGAAAAAATCGCTTGAAACAAAAAGCGCAAACATAGATATATAACAACATGGGTTCACAACATAGTTTGTACAACCCCAACACATTTAATCAAACATTACGTCCTTCGAACATTGGCCTTCTATCTCTCGGGTTCCTTCTAGGACGTCGTCAAAGTACCTCTCCGGCTTCCGATGATCTTTCCCCTCGGGCGGGCCTGCGGTTGCCACTTTTGTGGCCTTCATCTTCGCCCATTGCATCTTGACGTGGGCGAAGGCCATCCGGGAACCCTCTATGTAGGCCGAGCACTTCACAGGATCAATTCGTGGCCGCGCGTTGACAAGTCGCGCCACCAAACCGAAGTAGCTACTAGGGATTGGCTCGACCGGCCAAAGTTGGACTATCAGGTCCTTCATGGCCAAACCTGCCACCCTATGCAGCTCTACCAGCTGCTTCAGCTGGTCGTTCAGTGGCGTCGGGTGTCCCGGCGCGAGAAATTGCAACCAGAACAACTTCTCAGTCGAGTTCCCCTCCTAGGCTTGAAAGAACTGCGCAGCATCAGTAGCGCCTCTTCGAAAGATCCGTAAACGGGCCTGGAGAACTCCACACTTGTGTGAGCAAAGCATACCTCTGACCTCCAAAGATACTCTACAAAAGAAAGGCCTTACCAGCCGCTATCTGCCTCGCCTGGTGGATCTCTTCGCGAGCGCTCCGGGACTTGCTTCGCGCCTCTTTGGCATCCTAGAGAGCCTTGGCAAGCTCGGAGGACTGGGCCGAAGTCTTCTGCTCCAATGAATCGCATTTGCTGATGGCATCCTTCAGCTCCTGCTCGACTTCGGCCACCCAAGCTTCGTGTTGGCGGCGGGCAACTTGTCCGGCCTCTAGTTCAGCAACCGCTTTATCAACGGCTACCTTGTTCGCCTCTGCTTCTTTCTTGGCCTGGGCGAGGGCGCTGTCGGTGTCAAAACCGGCGGATCTCGGGTAGGGGGTCCCGAACTGTGCGTCTAAGGCGGATGGTAACAGGAGGCGGGGGACACAATGTTTACCCAGGTTCGGCCCTCTCGATGGAGGTAATACCCTACTTCCTGCTTGATTGATCTTGATGATATGAGTATTACAAGAGTTGATCTACCACGAGATCGTAGAGGCTAAACCCTAGAAGCTAGCCTATGATTATGATTGTTGTTGTCCTACGGACTAAACCCTCCGGTTTATATAGACACCGGAGGGGGCTAGGGTTACACAGAGTCGGTTACAAGGGAGGAGATCTACATATCCGTATTGCCAAGCTTGCCTTCCACGCAAAGGAGAGTCTCATCCGGACACGGGACAAAGTCTTGAGTCTTGTATCTTCATAGTCCAACAGTCCGGCTAAAGTATATAATCCGGCTGACTGAGGACCCCATAACCCAGGACTCCCTCAGTAGCCCCTGAACCAGGCTTCAATGACGATGAGTCCGGTGCGCAGATTGTCTTCGGCATTGCAAGGCGGGTTCCTCCTCCGAATACTCCATAGAAGATTTTGAACACAAGGATCGTGTCCGGCTCTGTAAAATAAATTCCACATACCGCCGTAGAGAGTATAATATTCCACAAATCTAATCTGCTGACAAGTTTCATAGCGTGACATCACGCCATGGCCCGGTCATTATTTGAACCGTTTCTCCTAACCAGCTACTGCACATATTGCCAGGCGGTTTTCTTGGCACGTCTTGTCTAAGCAGAGATCGTGTCCCTCTTATCACGGGATTCTCATCAATACGGGTGTGGGTAACCCAATCGCGCCATCAATTACGGCGCTTGGGGAATAAGCGGGTTTACCAGGCAAGTGGGGAGGCGCAGAATCCCTGCTGCCTTTATAAGGGGATAAGGACTCCCTTTCGCACCCACGCTTTCTTCTTCCCGATCCATTCCCCTTCGCTCGAGCTCTAGCGCCCAAGCATTCATCTTCTCTGCCCCCAAAGGCCTTCTGAAAATGTTCGGATCTGGAGCAAGAGGCAAGTGGATGGCCTCTACCGTCTGGGAGAAGGATATCAAGAAGCTTCGGGAGGCCGGGTATCTGGCCAAGAAAATCATCCACCATCTCCCGACGGCGGGACAGATCATCCCTACTCCGGAACCCCACGAGAGAGTCGTATTCCTCCCTCACTTCGTCCGTGGGCTAGGGTTTCCCCTCCACCCATTCGTTCGCGGCATCATGTATTATTATGGGGTCGATCTTCACGATCTGTCCCCTAATTCCTTCCTCAACATCTCGACATTCATTGTCGTGTGCGAGGCTTTTCTCCGCATCTCGCCACACTTCGGCTTATGGCTGAAGATTTTTAATGTGAAGCCCAAGGTAGTGGGCGGCGAGCACGCCGAGTGCGAGGGCGCTATGGTGAGCAAGATGCCCAATGTCACATGGCCAACAGGCACCTTTAACGATTCCGTCAAGGAGTGGCAACAGCAGTGGTTTTACATCACCGAGCTGCGCGGCACGGAATGGGCCGCTACTCCCGAGTTTCGATCCGGAGCCCCTCTGCGGCTTACATCCTGAGTCAAGAAGGGCCTGAACTGGTCTTCGTCCGACGAATTGTCGGTGCTCCAGACGCGCATTAAAGATATGGGAAACAAGAACATTGAACTTGTCAATGTAGTCCAGGTGATGTTAGTTCGCCGGATCCTGCCTTGTCAACACTGGACTTGCAATCTATGGGAATTCGATCCGGCCAAGCACCAAACCCTGCGAGAGCTTTTCGGTTCCTCGCACAAAGACATCTGGAAGGTGCTTTTCAAGTCCAGCAAATCATGGCCGGACTCCGCCGAAGACCGCGGGTACCAATTGTCCTGCCATGCAAGTTCGGTAAGTCATCATACTTTTTATCCGCATAACCCAAAGGAAGCGCTTAATGTGTTTTCTACAACCCTCCTAGGGCTGGACAAAGAAGGCGGAGCGGATCCATTGTCCGGTCCCGCTGCCCGAAGAACCGGCCGCCCCCCTTCTGATGAAGATGCTGGTCCCGGCGCCTTACAAGGTGCCGAAGAAGACGGCCGAGAAGGAGGCCAAAAAGACCCGGGGTGGCCTTCGTCGCCGCGGCACTTCGGACACAATATCTGAAGGCTCTGATGCCCGTTCCACCTCCGAAGAAGACGATGAGGAGGAGGAAGATTAATC